>NC_063435.1:9722092-9892715 GCF_020379485.1 Brassica napus | reverse complement strand
TTCCTAGGGTTCGGTCCGCATTTGCAGTGTATTACGACCCTTCCCGCCAAGACTCGGCGTGACTCAATCTTACCGGCGCCTCTATTCTTACCCTGCCATTTTTATCGGATGCTATGGCCCGCATCTCCGCCGTTTTTGAACGCTACGGCCGCCGCGTTTCCCATACTTCCCACCAGTTCCTCGTGTGGGTCGTATTTCATTCATTTCTAGTTCTTTTTCTTAGTCTTCCTAGACTCATTCTCATTTCTTTCTTTCTTTCTTTTCTTTCTTTCTTTTCTTTCTTTCTTTCTTTCTTTCTTTCTAGTTCAACTAGGGTCTTTCATTCATTTATCATTATCACACATAATCTCATCACTGAGTCAATCATCAATCAATCAATCAATCAAGCCCGTACTAGCTAGACCCTAATACTATACGATGTTAGGAATCTTGAGAAGAGTTCACAGACAAGTCCTCACCTTAGTTGATTGTCGATCTGGTTCCAAGACAGCGACGAGGATAGGTTGGTTCCGGATCTGGTACTCAAAGATCTGGGTGGGGAAGAAGAGGCTTTAGATCTCAGATTTGTCGTCTACTGTGACTAGGTAGAACAAGGGTTATGAGGTTTACCTTAGTAATCCAAACGAAGACGGTTACACGCCACAGAATCGAGAAGCCGGCGGCTTGGTACCCGCGATCGGCGACTTGGGCTACGTGGGCGGTGATCGGTGGCGGCGCTTCCTCGGTGATCGGCGGCGGCGCTTCCTCGGTGGGGCGGCGGCGGCGGCGGCTCTCGGATCTCGCAGGGCTTCGCTCGGTGAGTGTCTGATGGCTCAGCTGTGGGGAGACTCCTCTTTATATAGGTTTCTGGATTAGGGTTACTTAGGGTTTCCCTCTGTTGGGCCTTTTCTACTTGGGCCTGGGCCGGGGTGTTACAACGATGGTGCTCGTACACCCAGTCCTCTTACTCTGCCAAGTGCAGGTGTTGCAAAGCCTTCAACATATATGTTCCTCTTATGGTACATGGTAGAGCAGCTTAAATAGTAACTTCAAATTTGTAAACCATACAATAAATTTATTATAGTAACTTAAATTCCAAGATTCCAATTGATTCACACGCTGAAATCCCTCAGCCAGACCGGGACCCTAATTCACGGATGGACGGTGGGAATGTCTAGCGGAGCTGATGAGAACACTGATGTTGTCCTCAGAGCTGCCGAGTCCACTGAGCCAGCGCATGTTGTTTTGATCTAACAATTAGCCAGGCATGATATTTTCTCTAAGAATATCGTTCATTAATGCAGATAAGTTGATTTGGTTTTACCTCAGATTCAAGGGACGCGAAGACATTCCAGAACCTTAAGATTTCAGCTCCTGCTCCGATTTCAAACGTTTGTCCGTCAGGTAAGCTGTCAGAGTTGTCATCGTTATGTGCGACCTATCAGAGTTCCATTCTGGACTAGTTAACCACATATATACTTTGGAAAAGTCAGAGATATTTATTACTTTGGAGATGGTGAGTTATTTCAAGGCTATGGCTTGGTTTTGGGAGTATCCGTGCGTGGTAAACAGCTTTTTTACGTTCTCAGACCAAGCTGGATTGCATACCTGTCATATGCATGAACAAAGAAGGAAGGTTAAGATATTTGGTTACGTTACGTAAAAGGTGGGTATATTTTTGTTTTGTAATTTTTGAGAAATTTAATTTTTATATTTGTGTTTTTAGTTATATTTATGTTTTTCTTTATAAAATATTTCTCTTGAATGATTAATATGAAATTTTAATAACTGTATTAAAATAATTGGACCACCCCTATATCAATAGATTATATTCATATTTTAATAGAATAAATGTCGAGTAACTCTTTATCAAAACATATATACACTTCGTTGTTTGATACATGAAGACGTAATAGGCTAATAGCTAATGAATTATATATAGAAACAATATCGACTTGACTATCTTAAATAATAAATGTAATCCCACCCGCTCTAATATTGAACAGTTATATTATTGGTGAACTGCATATTGATAACAAACGGTTACATTAGGGTAGTAGTCGATAAATATATGGAAAACGAAGTGTATATATGACAGTAGACATATGTTTAGTTATTAACAGGGGCGGACCTAGGCTGAAGGAGGTGTGGCATGTGCCCCACACTTCGTTTTATATTTATAAAACTTTAAAATAAAAATATTTTCTATAATTTAAAAAAAATTAAGTATAACTTTATAAATATAACTTTTATATTTATTATAATATTATTATTTTTGATATTTTTATAATTGTATAAAATATAAATATTGTTAATTTATTATTTAACCACTTGCTGCATTTGGTAGTTAACCAGTCATAAGTATCCCGCAAACGCACCAATTTCTAACCGCAGAACCAGTCGTACAAATCTCTTAAAACCGCTAGAAACCGCAACTACCCGCATCCGCAAACTCCCGCAACCGCAACCGCAACCGCTGCGGTTGAACCAGTCAGACCCTTAGTCATGTTATTGTTTTAATAGAATAGATTTACTTGACTGCAAGTATAATAATTAAATGAGTATTAGTTGTATTCCAAAAACGTGTGCATCTATCATAAATCCCACCACCAGAAGGAAGAAGCAAGATCGGTTAACACGAGGATACCAAGCTATGGCTTTAGAGTTCAGCACCAAACAATCTTGGTTGGGTTAGTTTATGCTAAAAAATACTTGGAAGATCATTTTAAAAGATATTCAAACTACTTTTTAAACAAAATAATGTATCAAACCTTCTTCTTATGTGTGTGTAGCTAAGAAGTACAAAGAAACGAAAAACGCATTGCACGTAAAATTAAATTGTAATTCTCACAAATGGAATATTTGCTTTGCTGTGGTTGCTTTGTTTACATCACCAAACCCACTGATCTCGTAATTGGCTCCCTTAGATGTTTAAAAGTGTTCAGCCGATGCACAATGATGGAACCTTGGAGGCGTTGACTGTCAAGATGAATAAACATGACGAAAGTGGTAAATGTATAAGAATCAGCAGATTATAATTGAAAGACATAGGCGATGGAATATGAAAAGGACAACCCCTTTTCATCAAGCTGGAACACATGAATCCCCATGAGTTCCCTTCCTTTCTTCACCACTGATTGAGGGCAACGAACAGACTTCAAATCAGAGGGCATGATATGGGATATCACCATTGTTGCAGGTTGTGCTTGTAGGGAAGTAATAGGAATGAATTTGCTGAATCGATGAGATTGAGAGCGTTCTATATCCCTTTTACAGGCTCCAAAATTTGGGTTTACAAAGAGCTTGGTGAAAAGAATTAGGAAAAAAGTTTGCTAGTTACTTTGTGTCAATAACTACACAAAATTTATGTTAATATATACCACATATACAATGTAATAATTAATATGATGCCAACATCACAACAAAGTGTAATTGATTTTAAGATAAGGTAATGGGGTTATTTCGTAATTAAAAAATCTAAGCCCGAAATAAGAAAGAAAAACCCGACCAGATCCGATCCAACTCCGTAAAACCTACCCGACACAACCCTTCTTCCCCAAATCGATTTCATTATGAACCCCAAATCGATTTCATTATAAACCCTAAATCGATTCTCCAAGTAAACAAAAAAGAGTTTACAGTTTAGTACCTTTCTTCCATTAGCTCTTTCGGATTCGATTTCACCAAACTTGGATTGGAATTCTATTTCACCAAACTTGGATTCAGATTCCGATTTCACCAAAACCTTCTTACAAACCTAGAAATCGACGGCCTTTGTCTGTTTCTCAATTCTCTCTCAATCTCTCTCTCTTTCTCTTTCTCTTTTTTTCGAAACCTCCCAAAAAAAAATTCTTTGGAACCCTAAAACTAATGAAATCGCGATTTGGGGATGAAGGGTCATGTCGGGTCGGGTGTAAGGGATGGATGGATCGGGTTGGATATTATTAGTCGGGTTTAACTTAATAATATTACGGATTGACACCAACAACTAAGATTAAAATCAATTAGACCGGATTATGATGTTGTTAACATATTTAATTATACATCATATATGTGGCATGTATTAACAAAACTTTGTATAGTTATTGACACATTGTGTACATTGGATGGTTTCCAACATCTCTATAATATTATTTGACAAGTCAGTTTTCTATGTGTCGCTCTCACGTTAACTATCACGATGGTTGATTATACTGCTACTCTTAATGAATTAATTTACATTTTTATTTAGTTTCCTTTTAAAAAAAAAATCCAAAAAATATACACATATAATAAAAAGGAATTTTTTATAAAGTAAAAAAAAAATTGAAAACCGAAAATATATGTATATATAATATGATTTCATAAAAAAAGGAAAGTTCACAAAATAGTAATACTAGATTTAAAAAATTTCTAAATAACATAAAATATAATTTTGAAGTAATAAAATATTTTCCTAATATCTATATTTTATTAGATGAAAATTATAAATTTCTATAAAATATGATTTCATTAAAAATAGTTTACCTAGATAATCTTGATATTAGAAAAAAATTATTTATTTTAAAATATAATGTTAAACAATACAAAAAATTCAAAGTAATAAAAATAATTTTATAAATCTATATATTTTCTTAGATGATTACATAAAATAATTAAGTAACATAAACTGATATATGTTTAATTGTCTAAAAATAGTTTAAAATTAGTAATATTGAAATGTTTTATTTATTTTTCTTATATTTAGTTGACTATAATATCTTTCAAGTACAGCAAAAAAATATTGATAAATTATATTTTACTTATATAATATTATTATTAAATAAAATCACAATTTTGTACTGCTTATTTTTAAGAGATATTAAAAAAACTAAAAATATTTTTTTTTAATAAACATCGTTTGATCAAATAGTTACAAAATAATTTAATGAGGTACATATATTATATTTTACATTATTAAAGTTATTTTTTTCTTACTATTAAATTTTCTTTTAAATTTTATGTTTTTATGTTTGTGGAACTTAATAGAACCATAATCAAAATACCAAAGCAAATGTGAATTCTAATTTTTAAGATTATTTAAAATAATTTTTAGTTTTGATTCAATAACTAAAATGCATAAAGTTATTTAGAATTTATTGAATATTTTAATTATTGTAAATATTTTTATGTGTTCATGAGCTTTCAAAAATGTATCAGCTACTTGCAAATATAACTTCCTATTGATCATCTCTTTATTTTCTAACATTTTTTAAAAACATCAACATATAATTTGGTATATATTACGAAATACATGCACATTTGGCTTAATTATAAAAAAAACTAGATATTAACCCGCACATCCGTGCGGATATATTTATATTTTTAAATTAATATTTAAAATATAAAATCTGTTAAAAAGATATATATCTAATATCAACTTTATGTATATAATTTTTATTTTGAAACTTTATATATGTTGAAATTTGTTTGATGATATTGTACAAATCATATATTAATGAAGTATTTTTGTTTATTTATTTAAAATGCAACATCAATATTAATAGTTTAATTTTAAACATTAGTTTTAAATGAATTAATAAAAAAAATATTAGCTTCTTTGTTTTGAAATTTTATTCTTGAAATGTTTTTATGTGAAGAAATTAAATGATTTTTGTTATATTTTAAAAAAATATTTTATTTAATATATTATATTTCAGTTTAATGTTTTTCTTTTTACTAAAAATATCAACATAAAATGTTACAACCAATAAAATATTATTTAGTTTTTTATATAAAAATTAAATTTAATAATTTAATAATTTAATATAAAATGTTACAACCAATATAATTTTATATTATATTATTTAAGAAATCAGTTTTTTATGTGTCGCTCTCACGTTAACTCTCACGATGGTTGATTACACTGCTACCCTTAATGAATTAATTTACATTTTTATTTAGTTTCCTTTTAAAAAAATCCGAAACATATACACATATAATAAAAAAAGAATTTTTTATAAAGTTAAAAAAAAGAATTGAAAAACGAAAATATATGTATATATAATATGATTTCATAAAAAAGGAAAGTTCACAAAATAGTAATATTAGATTTAAAAAATATTCTAAATAACATAAAATATAATTTTAAGGTAATAAAATACTTTCCTTATATCTATATTTTCTTAGAGGAAAATTATAAATTTCTATATAATGTGATTTCATTAAAAATAGTTTACATAGATAATCTTGATATTAGAAAAAAAATTATTATTTTAAAATATAATGTTAAACAATACAAAAAATTCAAAGTAATAAAAATAATTTTATATATCTATATATTTTTCTTAGATGATTACAAAAATAATTAAGTAACATAAACTGATATAAGTTTAATTGTCTAAAATAGTTTAAAATTAGTAATATTGAAATGTTTTATTTATTTTTCTTATATTTAGTTGACTATAATATCTTTCAAGTACAGCAAAAAAATATTGATAAATTATATTTGAATTATATAATATTATTATTAAATAAAATCATAATTTTTTACTGCTTATTTTTAAGAGATATTAAAAAAACTAAAAATATATTTTTTTAAATAAACATCGTTTGATCAAATAGTTACAAAATAATTTAATGAGGTACATATATTATATTTTATCATCATTAAAGTTATTTTTTCTTAATATTAAATTTGCTTTTAAATTTTATGTTTTTATGTTTGTGGAACTTAATAGAGCCATAATCAAAATACCAAAGCAAATGTGAATTCTAATTTTTAGATTATTTAAAATAAATTTTAGTTTTGATTCAATAAATCAAATGCATAAAGTTATTTTGAATTTATTTAATATTTTAATTATTGTAAATATTGATATGTTTTCATGAGCTTTCAAAAATGTATCAGATACTTGCAAATATAACTTCCTATTGATCATCGCTTTATTTTCTAATATTTTTTAAAAACCATCAACATTTAATTTGGTAAATATTACGAAATACATGCACATTTGACTTAATTATAAAAAAAACTAGATACTAACCCGCATATCCGTGCGGATATATTTATATTTTTAAATTAATATTTAAAATATAAAATATGTTATAAAGCTATATATCTAATATCAATTTTATGTATATAATTTTTATTTTGAATATTTATATATGGTGAAATTTTTTTGATGATATTGTACAAATCATATATTAATGAAGTATTTTTGTTTATTTATTTAAAATGCAACATCAATATTAATAGTTTAATTTTAAACATTAGTTTTAAATGAATTAATAAAAAAAAATATTAGCTTCTTTGTTTCGAAATTTTATTCTTGATATGTTTTTATGTGAATAAATTAAATGATTTTTGTTATATTTTAAAATATTATTTTATTTAATATATTATATTTCAGTTTAATATTTTTCTTTTTACTAAAAATATCAACATAAAATGTTACAACCAATAAAATATTATTTATTTTTTTATATAAAAATTTAATTTGATAATTGAAAAAGAATTGGGCTATACTATTTAATTTCAAAATTAGTTACTGGAATATATAAATATGGTCTATATTAAATATGATAAATAGTCAAATGATAATTACCTAATGACGATATATTTATTTTTGGAGTTTTTGCAAAATTGACCTACAACTTAAAGTCAAACACAAAACTAACCTCTTTTTTTTTGAAAATTGGTTTTGCCCTATTCACCCCACAAGTTCATATAATTTACGAAAATGCCATCAATTTTTTTTTTTTTCGAAAATGACATTTTTACTCTCTCACCCTCATCATCTTCAAGTAATTACAAGATTGTCATTGTCATCAATACCACAACCACCATGAACAACCAATTTGAAGCTCTTAATGCTCCCAAAATTGATCTACCCTTCTTCTTTTTCCATTCTTGTGAACTAAACACAACATATCTCTTACTTTCTCTCCACAATGAGCTAAAAAAACCAAGATTTTGATTCTAAAATTTTTATGGTTCATAGAGTCATAGAAGCTAACGATTATGGGTGGGTGACTTTCGTTTGTGATTCTGTGTGCTTGGAGAAGCCTTATGTATGCTAAGGAACTTATCTCACCAATTTAAGGTATGACATCGAGTTTTTTTCCAGATCTGTTCATCAGACGACTTCCTTGGGAAGTCGTCTGGCTGTAGACGACTTACCTGGAAGTCTTCTGGCTGTAGACGACTTACCTGGAAATCGTCTGGTCAACGCAGAGGTTATTTTTGCAATTGACTTTGAAATCTGTAACCTGAGACGACTGAAAGTTAAGTCGTCTACTATTGTTTGGTTTCAAAAAAAATTCCAAAGAACCTAGACGACTTAAATTTCAGTCGTCATAGGTTAGTTTTGCATTTGACTGGATAATTTCAGAAGGTTGACTTCCCCAGACGACTTACATTTCAGTCGTCTGGCGAAAATTAAAATAATAATTTTTTTTAAAAGTAAACGACTTACAATTAAGTAGTCATAGGTTAGTTTTGCAATTGAAAAAAAAAACTTCAAGATTTAATTATACACAGACGACTTATAATTCAGTCGTCCACCAGACGACTTAATTGTAAGTCGTCCAGGATTTTTTTCCGAGATTCTGGTCAAACCTCGTAAATCCTGGACGACTTACATTTCTGTCGTCTCGTGGACGACTGAATTATAAGTCGTCTGTATATAATTAAATCTTGAAGTTTTTTTTTCAATTACATAACTAACCTATGACGACTTAACTGTAAGTCGTCTACTTTTAAAATAATATTATTATTTTAATTTTCATTAGACGACTGAAATGTAATTTGTCCAAAAAGTCAAACTTCTGAAATAATCCAGTCAAATGCAAAACTAACCTCTGACGACTGAAATGTAAGTCGTCTAGCTTTTTTGGAGTTTTTTTTTTAACCAAACAATAGTAGACGACTTAACTTCCAGTCGTCCGAAATAACAGATTTCAAAGTCAATTGCAAAAATAACCTCTGCGTTGACCAGACGACATATAGTTTAGTCGTCTAGACAACTTAGATTGAAGTCGTCCGCGTCTTCTCCGCTAGTTTTTAAGTCTTCTACGTTAGTTTTTGAATAACTTGTATTTTTAAGAGTGATAAGTAACTTCAAGATATGTAAAACTCATATTTACAAAATATGTTCTCTCCCTTAGTTTTATTAAATTTGACTAAGTTTTTCAACGCAAACTTATAAAAAATATGATATGCTTTGACTAGTTACTATTGTTTGTTTTCATTTAAGTATTATTGTTATAGACAATAATGATGACTATTGTTATGAGTTGGAAGAAGGGTTAAAATGCTTCTTAAAATGTTGTATCAATATGAAGCTACCAACATTCTTGTTTATTAAGATGAGAAAAAGGCCATTGGAGTTTATTATTGCATATGAGAGATCCAAAGATAAGAAAAAGGCTACTGAAGTCTATTATTTCATTGATTTGTAAATGTGTAAACACATTGTTAGCACATTTAATACATCTTGGAAAACATTATTACTGATTTTACAAAAAATTCACAACTAAAAGAGTAGACATACCATTCACAAAACAGACCACAAACAAAACTATTATAGATCATTCCTCTACAAAGACAAGCTTGGATTCCACTTGATATGGAAGAAAACTTTGTCAGAAGACTTCCAGGAAGTCCAGACGACTTTTAAGAAGTCCATACGACTTCCAGGAAATTCAAACGACTTTGTCAGAAGACTTTTAGGAACTTCAGACGACTTTACAGGAAGTCCAGACGACTTTTAGGAAGTCCAGACGACTTCCAGGAAGTCCAGACGACTTTGTCAGAAGACTTCCAAGAAGTCCAGATGACTTCCAGACGACTAACAGGTAAGTCGTCCCAGAAGTCTTCCAGATCTGAAAAACCTGCATATCAAATCCAGATCTGAAAAACCTGCATATCCAAAAACGTTCAAATGACTTAAAAATAGAGAAAATGAGTGGAAGATTAGATAAATCTACATTTATAGAACACACAAAAATACATATCTAAAATTAATAGATCTACCTTTAAATTAGTGGAAGATGAGTACCATTTGATTAGAAACCTGCAAAAGAGATAGATTATTAAGAAATACATGAGACAAAACTGAAAAATTCATATAAAGTTTGGTGTTTTCAAGTCAAAAAGATTAGAGAGAGGTTGGAGAGTTTTAGAATGATGAACATTACATTTTTGTTGCAGCCATTTGAGAGGATGAGAGAGAATGTGTAAATTTTTCTTTATATAGGGAGACAAAAAATCCAATTAGGTTAAATATTTTTGACTCTGACGACTTCCTGGACGACTTACATTTCAGTCGTCTGGTGAAGAAATTAAAACTGACGACTTACATGTAAGTCGTCCAGAAGAGTTTAATATTTTTAGCGGAAAATTAAATATTTTTAGCGGGAAACTAAAATAGAAGACTTTCCAGACGACTTACAAGTAAATCGTCTGGTTTAAATTATTTAAGCGGGAAAATAATTTTTTAAAAAAATTTTAGGCGGGAATATTTGGACGACTTACATGTAAGTCGTCTGTTTTAATTTCTTCACCAGACGACTGAAATGTAAGTCGTCCAGGAAGTCGTCTGAGTTAAAAATATTTAACCTAATTGGATAAAGTTTCGGTACGATGTGGACGGCTGAAATATACGTCGTCCGAGTAAATTATTCAACAGACGACTGAAATATAAGTCGTCCACACCCTAAACATAACCCCTAAACTTAATTATCTAATTAAACACTTCATAAAATCAAATCAAACTTGAAAAGTGTTTACTATACACAGAAATTATAAACACATATAGGTGAAAACTAATTTTTGAAAAAAACATTTTAGTTTTCCAAAATCTAACCCTAACAATACATACAATACTACAACATATGTTTGCCAAACTCTTAAACCAAAGTATTTCATGATTCACTACTTCCACTCATCTATCTTCAAAACAAATCAATTTTATCATATCTTAATTTATATCACTTAAAACTGTTTATAATTACTTGATTTTTATTTTTCACGCATCAAAATATTTTTTTACAAAAATTATAAATTATTTTTAAAATAAACTGGTACCAGACGACTTACACTTCAGTCGTCCAGACGACTTCCAACATCTCATACGACTCAGACGATTTACTGGGGCTATATTCGTAAAAATGGCTTCTGTTTTTTTGTTTGGTCACAAGGGGCTGAGCTGTAATTTCACTAGGCTTTTAGGTTAGTTTTGCATTTGATTCAAGTTTGGGTACAGGTTTGGGGTTAAAATCAAGTTGTGGGTTAGTTTTGGCAAAAACCCCTTTATTTTTTTAGAAATGTTATTGTTTAGATGTATATTGTTTTTGTTAGGAGAATATCATATATTAGTAATTTTATGATGTTTAGTTAAATTTCTAATGAATGGTCTAACATAGACTTATGTATGGTAGATAAAAAATATGACTTTATTTTAATAGAGTAGATAATTATAATTCATTTTGAATTTTAACGAATATATGTAAATCAATATACTCACAACATGAGTGATTCGACTGATCCAACTTATATCTAAAATTATAGATTTAACTACGATAAGAATATATAGATAGACTAGTGGCTAAATTTACATTAAAACTATTTTTATATTAAAATATGTTTTAATTTGAAATATTGCACTTCCTATACAAACATAACTAAATAATTTGCACGAATGAAATTTCCACTTTTCAATTTTAATATAACCATAATTGATGTTTTACAATATATGTTTGTTTCAGTTATATTAAATTTTCAATTTATAATGATACTTTTCTTTAATTTCTGGTGTTTTACTAATTAGATTATGTAAATTACTTAGCATTTGTTGAAATTTTTTTCATAACAAAATTAATTGTTGGAAATCTTAGCGAAGGAAGGAAGAGATCACATCATTCTTCACCTTGGCCTTAGATCTACGAATGGAAATAGAAAGAAGAAACAGATCTGAAGCTTATAGCTTCGCACGAATCAGATCTGGAACAGAAAAGATTGGTGCTACCACCAAAGGACAAGGGATGACAGATTCAAGATAAAAGAGATGAACGTGATGGAAAAAAAAACTAGGGTTCCTTACTTTACCGGTGACCAGATCTAGAAGGAAAACAAGACATATGTAGACAATGGGAGAGATCAGTTAGGGATCTCTGATGGCTTGGCTCTGGTGTGCAACAAACAAAGAACAACGAGGAGAGAGATGAGAGAGAGAGAGAGAGAGAGAGAGAGAGAGAGAGAGAGAGAGAGAGAGAGAGAGAGAGAGAGAGAGAGAGAGAGAGAGAGAGGAGAGAGAGAGAGAGAGAGAGAGAGAGAGAAGAGAGAGAGAGAGAGAGAGAGAGAGAGAGAGAGAGAGAAGAGAGAGAGAGAGAGAGAGAGAGAGAGAGAGAGAGAGAGAGAGAGAGAGAGAGAGAGAGAGAGAGAGAGAGAGAGAGAGAGAGAGAGAGAGAGAGAGAGAGAGAGAGAGAGAGGTTGGCCATGACAGAACGAGAGAGAAGAGAAAAAAAAAAGAAACTTTGACGGCTAAAATTTTCAGATCTTTCTGGAACTTTGTATGGTTTTGTTTTGGTTTCTAAATGAGAGAAAATAGAAGGGAAATGCTCCTTTTTAAAAGAAAAAGAAGAGAAAACACTACAGTTTACTATGCGGAACAAAAAAAGAAAAGCAAAAAATAATGGATTTTGAGTTCAATCAAGTTAATAATTAAAAAAAAAAACCATCCCGGGTTTATGAGAACTGGGATTTGACAATTACCAATAATGCAGATATGCTGCATTTATTAATCAGAATTGAAATTTATATTTATATTTTACTTAAATATTATCTTTAGGATTTGAGCACATGAAAAGTTTAATAATTAAAATATTACGCTGATGGCTGCATTAGCTATAGCCACGAAATCCTCTATAACTAATGTCATCTCCATGAGCTTTTTCGAGGCCTTGTCTGTGTTCTTGCCGATTGTATCCTTCACACGTTGTGTATCGTCGTAAGTTTCAAGGATTGTAATGCTTGAACCCGCGGCACCCGGGGCACCATCCTCCATACATAATCGAGCACCTCTAAAGTTATTCACTATTGTGGCATAGTTTTCACTGCACATCTCAAAATATTTTTTAAATGTAGGCTCTTTTTCCAATCCGGCAACGAAACCTGCCCTTTCTTTAGCCTGGGTCGATCCAAGGTCGAGTGTGACTTTCACAAGTTCGACCTATATATTAAAAAAAAAAACACAATTTTATTGAAATTTTGTTTTTCAGAAATAATAATTATCCTACAATTTTTTCCATAATAGTGATTACTTATTTACATAGTTTCATTTACAAAATAAAGCTTTTAACCTTTTCCCGTACACTTTTTCTCAAATACGCTTGTTAAAAAAATAATTAACTTGGTAAATAAGCAAATATGCCAGATTTCATACCAGTAAAATCAATGAATTTATCTAAAATATTGTACTAAGATTTTGAACCCTAATAGATTATCATGAATCTTAAACCCTAACATCCTTTTTATCTCCTCCCGACACAAAGAAAACTGGCACATTCTTTTAGCACATTCCAGAATCGAGACCAGAATATGATCCATAGCAAACTCCTGCTGCGACGTCCTTTAGCACATTCTTTTCTTCGCCATGAACCAGTTCTGATTGCATCAATTGGCCTGCACGTGGTGCACTGAGAGTGAGCTTCATAAACAGCCATAATTCCTCCTTGTACCTCTTGTGGAATGTATCACTAGCTGCAAGCAGCTTTGTATCTTGTAATTCATTTTTCACCAAAAGGGAAACCTGTGCAACCAAAACGTGTTGAGCTGCCTTCACTAGGTTGTCTCCCTTGCATTTGTTGCTTACTATGTGCTTTAGGAGAACTACGGGTAGACTCATAACCGTAATAGGCATCTTAATAGGAACTCTATGTGTGCCGATGCAGAATTCGTTCTCATCAAAACTAAAATCTATCAACGATGGTTCCAGTACCGACTTTGCAAAGTTAGAATGGTGATTTATCTTGAAGACTGAATCTGTCTCTGAGAGTTTAGACTTCCACTTGTGCTTCATATAATACTCCATTTCACCACGTATTAGTTGCTTCACATCGCCACCGAGGCAGCTCTATTTTGCATAATTTGATCCATAGCGAGATCCAATTATGGAAATATCTTTATGCTTCCATTTAACAACACTTCCCAACAGAATGTAAGCTTCCTTGGAAGAAACAAAAACTGATTCCCTGCTCGAGAATAAACAGCATGGTTTGGTCAGCTCTCGGACCAGCAAAAACTGATTTTCCTTTGTCATGAAGCAGTCTTGGGCTCAAGAACATCTCAACATCTTGCAATACAGACCACACACTAGTTTTCTCAATCACCAAGAACAGAATGTGTCTCATGCTGCCAGAGCCACTGCTTTGAATGTTCTGCAAAATTAACCATAAAATCTGCAAGGTCTTGGTTTTGCAAGAACATCCAGCAGGGAACAAGTAACGGTTCTTGTGCTCCTTCTGGTCAGAAGCTAACAACTTCGTATTATACCATTTGCCTCCCACGAGCACAGCAAAGATTGACATTAGCACATTACCATCATAAACTGACCCTCTTGAATCACACTTATACTGTCGGCAATGCTTATCTTCTGGCCTTGTCAAAACATTTTGCCTAGTATTTGTTAAATTCGCCTCACAATAGAGAGACCACAAGAATGACTCCCAAATTCTCCAACAAAATGCTATATCTATATCCATATTTGATGGATCAAAATCTTGTAAGGATGTTCCCACTTGCACTTCTAAGTAACGATATCCGAACAGCAGCAACTGCTTCTCATACTCATGAGCCAGGGGTTTCGAACTGAATCCTTGCCTCTAGATTAAAATAAGAAAATACCTTAAGGCTGGACTTTTCATTCACTGTCCAATCTTGAATTTATTTTGCCAGGCTAAGTAACATCACCAAAGTCTGTACACAAGTCCGATAATTCTGGGACCAATCCCACTGAGATGCTTTAGCTGACAACCCGCCAGGCTCCCGTACACGCTCCGCATCAGAACAGTGAACGCTGTTTCTTAGTCCTTCTACAAGATGCCTTGCATCTAGTGAATTTGCCGTTACCGAACATACCATTTTCTCTGATTTTGGTTGCCCCACTCAGCTGAGACATCAACAGTAAAATCCCAACCTCCACGGTGAACTTCAGCTTCATAAGTCTCTCTAAACTTACATTTAACCATACTTCCCAGCAGAATTTAACCTTCCTTGGATTGAACAAGGTTGAATCTCACATCAGCCATAAGCTCTTTCCTCCTCTGAACTTCCCCAAGTTTTCATCACCTAATAGCTTCTTGTTTCGAGCAGGAGGTTTATGAATCTTAGCGCCAAACTCAGATGCACCAACTAGCAATCTCGGCATGTCTTGAAACTCTAAATGCAGTTCCTTATGTTGAATATGAAGTCGTCTCATCGGTCGGTCGCGTATCTGACTTTGCTGCAGAAAACCACAAGCTTTGACGTTTCTCTGTCCAGTACCACTGAGCTACTTAAGTTGGTAACCCACCTGGCTCCCATACGAGTTTCGCCTTTTGAGATTGGCTGCCTATCATGTGTTTGATATTTTCTCCAAGACATAAGCTCATCTTTTCGTGTTCATTGCTTTTGTCTTGGTGCTCTCTCTGAACTGCAACATCAACAATCTGCAAAGCTGAAGTGAAACACTCCAACGATTTGGAAAACGAATCATGCTTCATAGCAGTGTTGGTAACAGGTTCATAGGGTTCAACCAAAGTGTCTTCAAGAATGGGTTCATCATCCTTGTCAGTAACTAGAATCGTTACTCCTTTGTGCTTCAGATGATGACCAGGAATATCAACCTCTTCACAGAACGCACACAACCCCTTTGACATCCTGTCATAGACTTCTTCACATGAAAACTTCCGGAGTAGCTTTTTGTTCTTCAACCGTGGAGCTTTAGCTACCTTAGGTGCATCCTTAACCTCTGAAATCAGTTCCAATCTCTTAGAACCTGGAGGATCATCTAAAGGATTAAATGGCTGTGGAGCAGCAATCGGGGAGATCAGATCGGATCCGGTGGTTTGGGTGGGAACGATGGGAACTGTGCTGCGTTCGCCGTGTCTTCGACGACGGGTAGATCTGGATTTGCCGTGGTTTTGGCCTGATGTTCATTACCCCAGCTCTTCATACAACTCCAGAAGTCTTTCATCTTTTAAAGTGCCATCTTAATTCAAAAACTTACCTGCTGAAGGAGCTTCTCGTCTGGAACTATCTCACGTCTGCATCTCCTCGCTGGAGGAAGCGAGCCATGGAAGAAGCACGGCAAGCATATTAACAAGAATGCTGCACGAGGCAGACGGAGATCAACGTGGTGGCCCGCCGCAAACTCCAAAGCAAACCTATGAAGCGATTCTAGCTCACCTATTCTAGTTCTCAGTATCTTCATTAGCTGTTTGTAGCTGAGACGGACCGTAGATGTCCCTGTTACAAACCAAAAACAAAATTAGACCGCAAGGTTTATCTTGGGCCATTCCCTCAATTCAAACATGACATTTAAAAGCTCCATTTCATCCATCAATAGACTAAGTTCAGATTGCTTGCTCGTCTGATGTTAGTCATAAAAGTAATGTGTATTAACAACACATGAAGGAACAGAAAGACTGAAATGAAAACTGATAAGGTCTTAGAAGACTAATCATGTAAAGGAGACTATCCCGATTATGGAAACACAAAAATGATTCACCATATTAAGGGTCAAAGCACAACCTGATTGAGCACGAAGCTAAAAAAGTTGGCTCTGTGCCAGCACATGCAAATTTTTGCATAGTGGAGTGGAGTGTTACGAACTGATCTTGCAAAGCTTGCTCCCTGTATAAAAGAAGACTATGGGAGTGTGGGTGATGGCTAACACCCGAATCATTCAGGGTAGGAAAAATATTTTTTACCTGTCCTTAAAAAGCTCCAACGTATTCTGATTTCGTTGTTTGATCTCAACGACCTCCTTAGTATTTTCTTCCATCTGAATCAAATAAAAACAATACGATGTGAATCTTCAACAGTTATCATTTACAAGATCACAAAACAGCATTTCTATTTGGCTCGGTGTGTTAGTTGGGTTAAGCATTCAAGGAAGCTAAGATTTACTGACAACAGTCGCATTAGTTTAGAAAAAAACAAAAGCTGACCTGCTGCTCAAGCTGGCGGTTCCGTTCTTCTAGTCTCCTTATTGTGGACTGATGATTTTTCAGATGAGTCGCTTCTGCCCTAAATTCCTCAAGTTCAACTTTCATGTTTCGATTCTCAGGCTCCACTTCAGATAATTTACGCTCTTGCTCCTGTAATTACAACAATGGAAGCAAGAGCAGGAAACGGATCTGGTGCTTCATAGTGTGATGCTTATTTATTTATTTATTTTTTTTTTTTTGAAGTCTCTTACCAAGATAAACCATATAGTATGTTAATAGAATGTCATAAACAGATGAACAGCAAGGAAACACATAACCAGCTATCCATCTGAAACTTGTTTCCATGCAATCAAGTGAAACTTTCTCAATCCCATCACATTAAGTTATCATTGCCTTATGAGAATTATGAGAGATACAAGGAGGAAGAAGATGCATTTGTTTCTTCTCAAGTACATGTTTCAAGCGACCGTGTACATGATCTGGAGAGAACGTAACAGAAGAAGGCATGGAGAAGCTGAAGCTCCAGCAGGGCTTTTGATAAAACTACTTGATAAGAACATGAGAAACAGGCTCACTCTAGTGCAAAGGGGAGGGGATAAAGAGATTGGAGAAGGAATGCAACATTGGTTCAATACAAGATAGAATTCTGATGCATTTTAAAATAGGAGTTTCATTAAAAAGAGTTTTTTTCTTTTGAATTAAATTTAACATTCAATTCAAAAAAAAATAATAATAAGCTATCATTGCCTTCTCCGGAACATCTAAAAGCAATCTTCTCACATCTCTAGTTTGATTCAGTCGTACTAACTTAAATGGAATCTAAGTTAAACCTAAAAACGAATTTCTCTCACCACAACAAGCTACCAGCCTACCACCGAGGAGTCGAAGCAAGCGAATAGATAGCTCGATATATGAATCTGAAACAAACCTTTCCAAAAATGTGACGACAGGAATGGGAGAGGAGGAAGAAGAAGATGGAGGAGAAATCTCTTCGCGTCCTCCGAGAACGAATTCGCCACATGCGGACGAGAAGAAGAAGGTACAGAGCTCGAATTGACCGTGGTTGATGAAGACGCCGCGACTCCTCCTCCGCCTCTCGCCGCCTCAAAGTCCGGTAAAGGCGTCGCCAGTTTCCGTCGAGTTTCTCTCTCTCCGTTTCCGTCAATAAATCTCCACCTTCAACGGACTCGTCAATTTTCAAATCTGTGATGGTTTTTCACCATAGAATTATATCGGGTTCGGCGAGAAGAAGGAAAGGTCGAGACGCGATCCGATTTTGATTTTTATTTTTATTTTTTTAACATTATTTTGACCGTAAAAGAGAAAAAAAAAAGAAAAAACAATGTAACAAAATGTACTTTTTTTTTTCTTTTTATTGAACCGGAATTAATACCGGGTTTTCTTTCTCTTACAACACATCTCGATCAACCCTTTTTAGCCACATTTATTTATATTCCGGTTTAGTGGTTTAGCTAGTTAGTTGGTTTACTCAACCCTTTTATCACATTTAGAACCACCTTAATAAATCCCACCACAGGAAATGGGTGTAACCAACTTTGTATTGTATAGCCTCCGCCGCAGATTCAAGATTGTACGCCAATATTGTATTATGTCCTTCGGTCTCGAGCTCTCTAACCACCCCCTCAAAACCACCATCACCGCTGATCAACATAAAGTTCCCTCGATCTGTACATCCCATCTTCTCTCTAATTCGTTTCACGATTTCGTCATCGCTGGCTTGCTTCGCATTTGTGTGCAAATCATAGTATTCAACCCCGTTATTCAGCAATACGTCCTGTATATGCTGAGGAACCCGGTCTTGGTTAGCGGCCACGGCCAAAATCCTGATATCTCCTTGATACCCTTGGTTCCTTAGTGATCGTCTGATCCTTGCAAGGACAGTGCGAGCTGGAAGACCGCGCGGGACAGCGCAATTCTCTATGTCCCATGCTACGTACACTGTCTTGAATGCATAAAAAGGTATGGGCATCAAATTGTGGTCTAATATTGCCATCTACAAGAAAAATCAAACGTGTTAAGAAAAAAAAAAATATATATATATATATATATATATATAGAAGCTGATTCAACACACAAGGAAATCTCTTAATTTAACTATATACATATATACCTCTGATTATTGGGTTAAAGTGAAGAGTATCTTTTGTGAATTCTAAAAGTGAAGAAGTCTCGTCTTGTATTTATAATACGCCGATCGATCGAGTATGGAGCACCAAACGGTCCACATTTCACACTATACTTTTCTACCAAATGCATGCATGCATATTGCTGCACCAAATTACACTTCTTCTTTTTTTTTTTTTTGTTCAGTACGGTAACCAATTTAATTCACCAAACGGTCTAAAGATGTCATATTCTTTTGGCAGTTACCTTATTTGATTCTTAAACGCGTGAACTAAAGAATGGTGATTTTTTTTTTTTTTTTTAAGGGGAAAAATTGCTAATATAGAAGACGGGTGGTAGACGAACTAGGAACATTAGTTATTCTTTTGACTTGGGAACAACTTTTTAGTATGAGATGAGAAATAGTTGTATTTCTAGTTTGTAAAAAGAGAAAAGATCTAAAGTCTCATTTCCGAAAGTAGAACTTGTGACAAGGATATGAAGCTGTTGGTAGAAGAAGAACGGTGTAGATTCATGCATCTTAATTTCTTGAAGAGCCTCTATAACCTTTTAATTCACAAACTCATTTCTCTAAAATCTCAATTCCTTGTAATCAAACTCATCATTGTTGTTTTGCTATTGTTGCAGCGTGTACCTAACTTGTTGTGTTCTCCTCAAAATATCTATCCCATTGTCATTCTTGTTTATGTCACCAGCCTCTATTTCTCAGTTTCAAACTTGGTAAAGTTGGTTACGAGAGAAAAACTGCGGACTTTTATCGGAAACAGAAGTAGTGCTAACATGAACCTAATCTCTTCTTCTTCCTCGTTGTATATACTCTTAATCAAATAATACAAATGATAAGTAATCTATGATTGGTATATATGAACCAAAGATATTAGACTATCAGCAGCCTCATAATCATTTAGCACAAGAGAATCAGATTATAAAACAGTGGATGAAAACAAAGGAAAGAACTATTGTTTTTGTCAAATAAATTGGTTAGCATGATCTCCTATATTTTGGGATTTTGATAATTAACTTGGTAGACAACACTTTCTACACAAAGTAGCATGTGCCGACAAAGCTAGAAACCGTATACTATTTGCGGTAGACTTTTAAATATAGGTATAAATCGTAAACTACACAAAGTAGAATCTGAAAGATTTAGCAGAACGTATATTCAGAAGATAGTAGAAAAAATAACATTATTTACAATACATAATCTAGCTATATTAGAGATTACTTAATATTGGGCAGAATTCATATTCTAACTTAGGTAGAAATAGTTTAGAAATCAGGATACATCTACCCTCACGTACAAGTAGAAAGTAACTTCTAAAATAAGTAGAACAAATATTAGAAAATGGATTTTTTTTGTTTTTTAAAATATTATTTTGAACCAATCAAATAATTATGATTTCATATTTTCTTAATTTTCGTAAGTGTAAAACTATATAAACTATTTATTTATAATATTTTAATAATTAATAAAGGGAAAAATAGAAAAAAATAGTAAATAATTGAGAAAGTGTATTAGGACAACTGAGTAGTTAGTTTAATTTATATTAGCAAATCTCTTATCTCTCTTATCCGTATATATTAAAAGAGAAATATGTTGATCTATTGTAAATATATATTATAGTTTTAATAAACTAATCATAACACTAATTAATAATTTACAGTTAATGTTTTTACTTCTTTCCTTAAATAAAAGGTGTGGAATACCTAATATTATTAAAATGTATATATGAGAATTAATGATTTAATAATAAAAATTTGATAACAATATTTGTATCCTCTGTCTTTGTTTAATTTTTTATTATTAACATAAAATAAAAATGATGTTAACTATATAATAAAAATTTACATTTTTTGTATATGTTATAATTTGAATTTTTTTTAAATGACAATAAATTACTAAAACTGTTAAAAGTTATATTAAAAATTTTGTTACCAATAGTCTTACTTTTCATTATAAAAGTATATAAATAATTATAAAAGTTGTATTTACTATATATATTCAAAATAGGTCGAAGAAGCTGTTGGTAGAAGAAGAACGGCGTAGATTAAAGGACATGAAAGTAACTGTTGGTAGAAGAAGAACGGTGTAGATTAAAGGTTTTAGGTTTATTCTCATGTTGAATAGGTCGGTGTAATTATATGTATGATACTTGTTCATGTTTCTCAAAGGCTAAAGGACAATATTTATTCAATAGTTTTCACTAGAAAAACAGATCAGTTGTTCGCCTTTTTTTTTTTCTGAGAAGACCATCATCCTCAGTTATTCCTTGCTAACCTTCCTTCTTGAAAGTTTGATCAGTAAAAGTTACATGTAATAATTATCACATTAAAACAACTCCTATGAAAGCCCACGTCTTTAGAATATTCCAATTCTCAATCACGCAACTTCCTTAAGGATCCGTGTAACAACACATATAGGCTCCAACCAAATATATTATCTCTTGAGGATATAAGCTTGATATTTTTGTTAAAAATAATATAGAGCATATATAAACGCATTACATATACAAATATACGCACACAGTGACACACACACATAAAAGAAACACAAAGATAAAGATTAGAGCTTTTACCTAAGCAAGCTGCGAGAAGGGACAATAAAAAGGCAATGACAGCTTGCGCACGCATAAGAAGAATCGTCAATACTACAAAACAAACATTACTCTGGCATGATCGATCCATATTTATAACTAATACATGTCTTGTGCAACAAGAAACTAAAAAATTACCAACCTAATTTGGAGATGAAGAAGAGTAAACGACGAATGAAGGGGTAAGCTTGATCAAATCCTCTTTTAGTAATCAAATGGTCAAGATAATCCTTAAAACGGAAAATTTGCAAGCAGCGTAAGAAACGATATATCGGTTGCTTATACAGAGAGATCAAGAAAAATACAACGAAGAGAGAAATGTAGTTTCCTATGAAGTGTCTGACATTTACTTGAACTCTTTCCGTAGCATCCTACTGTGACGCCGGGTACGAGTACAGTTCGGTTCCTCCGCAGAAAACGCTAAACGCCGGGGGTTGGCAATTGGCATTGAGATCATCCGTTGTTAGCTAACGGAACGGGTTGGTTTTCAGGAGGAACAAGAGAATCCTCGCTCGTGAACTTACGGTGGGAGATGATGAGCACGAGTGCACGACACCGTTTGGTTATCTCTGCTTTGCATTTCTATTGTGCTAGTTTATGTCTAGCTTTTTTAATGAAAAAGTTTATGTCTTGTTTGTTTGTTTATTTTGGGGTAAAATGTTAAATTTTATACCAATTTTAAAATTTTGGCATAATACAGAGACAACATAGAAAACAAAAAGACCAAAAACTACCGATAAAACTGAGCTACAAGGGAAACATGCGAAAGCAACAAGCAGTGAACACCACAAAAAAAATTAAGAGAATCATGGATAACGAAACACCAATTCCTAGCAATGAACCAGGACATTTGAAAAATTGTCGCAGATCCGAAGAACTAGAGTCCTCATCGTTGTTGCCACAAGCTCCTCCTTCCGAAGCCAGCCCTCAAACTTCGTAAGTGGGAAGATAAGCCTACAGCTTCTCCGAGGACTATGCAAAAACGAACCAACTTTAGAAGACAAAGCTACACCCGGCAGCATAGGAGCTTCTACGGGCAGTCAGAGAAGCCACCTCCGACCAGCATCCTCGAGATAGAGAAACCTCAAGAATCATCTCCTACGATTGTAACAAAGCAGCCAAAGTCAGATCGCTGCCTCTATTCGACATCTATTCACCATCAGCAATGCAACGAACATAAACCCAGTTGAATAATCACCTGTCCAGAGCTTCAAAGCTGCAGACAGAGTCCTCTCAAGGACAAAGCTCTTATTTGGTGAGAATGAGGACGTTGAGAAACGCCACACCACAAACCTGCACCAAGGAAACCAGAGCCAAACCAGCACCACCTCAAGTCAGAGGTGGACATAGACAAACCCTAGATCTTGACTCCGACACTGGACGACACTGCACGCGCCACCACAGAGGTTAAAAGGACCTGGTTGACAAATTCAAAGAATTTTTGCCCCACACGCATCTGTAACTGAGAACCAGCGACAGAACTTCCCGGAGCAAGAAAGGGGTTGAACCCACGCGACAGACGCGCCACCACCAACGGAGAGGAGCAAAACTCTGAGACATGGACCACCAAAAACCTAGCAGAAACCACACACCAACTGCATGTACCTGAATAGAACATGTACACCGATGGCCACACCCGACATAACCTCCAAGACCCAACCCGAAAGACCAAAATTGGAACACACGGAAGGAGAGAGAAGACGAGACAAGGAGAAGATCCCTTACTCCGGTTCCACCAACTGAAACTGGCAACAGATCCATCCCATAAGGGCTGGATCTACCAAGCCGAGAAGGCTGAGAGGAGCAGATTAAGCTGGAAAACCCCACACCCACACCGCAAGAAGAGAACAGATCCAAGCCTCAACAGCAACACTCGACCAGAGAAACCCCTCATCTTCAACTATTCACCCAGCCTCGCCGGAACTCCAAGGCAAGCCCACCCGATGGAGGGACGAACTCAGAGCGACAGCAACCAAGCTGGAGAGGAAGAGGAGAGATAGAGGCGAGGAGAGAGACACCCGTGGGGGGGGGGGACCGACGGCAAAACCTGACCACCGGCCACCCAATCTAAGATCTACGATCTTGTTTTTTTTTCCTTCTTTTTAGAGAGAAAAGTCGTTTTCAATTAATAATAAGCTTTCCTTGTTTGTTTTGTTAATATCTTGAGCTTTAGAGCATCTCCAAAAAGACTCTATTATACAGTTTTGCAAATTTTATATTTGAAGCTTCAAGGTGCTTTTCTCCCAAAACAGAACTTCAAATTTAATTTCAAAATTATTTGTAATTTACCCTATATATGCTCCTTATTTGTCATAATTAAAATAAATTCATACAACTTTTGTAGAAAACTAGCACATATATAAAAATATTATAGTAATATTAATTAATAAAATCTTACACTAAAATTATAAATAGAAATACATAATAAAATATCAAACTACTAGAAAAATACCACATTATTACATAAAATTATTTTATTAATGCTCCATTTTTGGTTATAGAAAATTTGTTTGGACAATATTTTAGAAGTTCCGGAGAAAATTTACTAGACTATTAGTGATGTTGTAATATTTAAATTTGTGTAATAATTATGTCTTCGTGTATATATCTTCTTAAATTTTTTTATTAAGTTTCTTTTGTAATATTCTTGTTGTCTAATTCAACTTTTAAAATATTGTAAATCTTATTTAGATTTAAAAAAAATGATGTGTAAAATTTTAATTTATAAATAAAAAATGCAAATTTCACTACTCAAAACTCTAAATTTAAAGTTTTGAAGGTTCTTTTTGGAGAACAAAAAACTCTATATTTAAAGTTATAAAGTTTCTTTTGGAGACGCTCTTACATATACAATGAGGAATTACAATTAATTCACTAATTCATGTTTTTAGCAACTATGTTACAGTGTATTCATCAATAAAATAAGCATGTATCCTAAGTGCCGTCTCAGTTGTAAATGGGATCCTGAGCTGAAAAAAATATTTTGGAGCTTTTTTAAAGAGAAGAAAAAAAATTGGAACCTTTTTCCTTAAGAAAAGAAAAAATAATTTTAAAAATTTTCAGGCCTTAATATGGGGTAATTTTTTTTAAAAGATTGTAATGTGTCTTGTGCAAAGGTACTTCCAGCACATACACCGGGCCTGAGTTTATATTACCATGTTTACGTGGAAGGTAATTGTTAACTACGAATCCGTGCACTTAATATGCTAACACACTACCAATTTTAAGCCTGATGTAATAACGTGCAATTTGAATTGATTAGAAGATTAAACAGTGGATCTCTTCCATTTAATTTTGTTTGAGATTTTATTTGTTCCCCTAATGAAAGCAAATAGTACAAAACAGCCGATCTAAACTTTTAGCTGCATAGTATTTTTTTTACTAGCTCACAGACACACGTCATTTTAATCCTCAATTTTTAATTAAATACAAATAAATCTCATATAACGTTTACCAAACTATTCCAGTCCCGCTAAAAGTCAACTGTTCAGCTTCCATAGTCACTACAAAAAACAAGGTCTGTAGCATCAGTTAAAATGTATCAGAAAATTTATCGACACAAATTAGAATTACTTAAAAATAAATGATGCAATTTCCACAGTTTTACATCAGCGTTAATAAGTGATGCCATTGTAAATTCTTTTTGTGTCGGTTCATTACAAGTGATGCTAATAAATACATATTTGTATCACTTACCAAAACTAATGCTAATATAACGTCGGTTCATTATAAGTGTCGCTAATAAATATGTATTTGTATCACTTTCAGACAATAACGCTAATATAGTGAATTTGTAACGGTTAGATAACTGATACATTAATTTATCTATTTTTTTATGGTTAATAAACTAATTGAGAAGATGCATATCCGTTAAATTTTGTAGATCTAAACTAATAATTAAAAAAAACATTTCCTTGTGCTGTTGAGAAGATAAATAATGAATCTAACAACTTATGTATAAGTGTATATTTTAATAGATAGTGGCTGAGATTTGTTCCTGTTGATAATTATTTACAAACAAATTTTGTTTTCAGATCCCCTAAAATATTCTACGTTCGGCGGGAAGTGAATTATATCTCTATACATAATATCTTTATATATCAAATACTCACCATAATATCTTTAGAGAAACCTATCATTGACGAGTTTAGTGAATCAAATCAGCTTACGGCGTTTTGCGAGGTAAACCATACTACCTCTTTACGTTGTTAATATAGCTAGTGAAGGTAGACTATTGACATGTGACTATCTCTGTAAACAAGTAAATTATTGATTTGGTTACATAGATTTCTTATTCATTGGTATTGAAAGAATCCCCTGCTCTCTGGACAATCTAATCCTTATTTAGTATTTGTCAGTTAATTGTTGCTTCGTCGTTTTTGCAATTTTGATTTCTTATCTGATTTAGGTTTAATCTCTGATTCGTTTGGATAGTTTGAGTTTGAAAGCACGAATTTACATCCTTTTGACATGTTTACAAGATTTCTCTGAATATCCTACTTGTTTAATTTTAGTGTTAAAATTTGACAACCATTCATTTTTAATATGTATTACAATTAAGAATAACATCGTACTTGTGGTTCTATTTTCTTATTCTGATTGAGGTTTAATATCTGATTTGTTTGGATCTATTGAGTTTGAAATCATGAGTTTTTTTATATCATTTTGACTGGTTTATAAGATTTCTATGAATATCCTACGCTTGTTTAGTTTTAGTGTTAAAATCTGACAACCAATCATTTTTAAAATGTATGACTCTTAACAATAACAATTTAGATATCTGACTATCAGCCAAGTAATGAACCTTCTTAACTAAAAAATATTTATGTGATGAAATCATATGTATCGTTACTTTAACTATATACTAAAAAAAACTATATACTAAAAATAATTGTTTAACTAAATTTGTATATGTATATGTATATTTCTTAGGTCATTATGGACAAGTCATGGATAAACAAGTCTCGTTTATCTCGAGACTATACAAATGGCGTAAAAAAATTCCTAGATTTTGCCTTTGGCAAAATTAAAGTGGACATGTTAAAATGCCCATGTAATCATTGTTCTCTATCCAAATCGAAGCTAAGACAAGATATTGAAGGTGATTTAATGTGTTTCGGATTTCTAAGCTCTTATACGGAATGGGTTTTACATGGAGAGGATGTCGATACTACTGGAAAAGCAACAGAAATCCTTCATGCCCCTGATGACTCTAATTCAACGGCAAATCTTTTGGATGATCTCTTTCCTAGAATCAACATGAATACAGATGTTGGATCTAGTTCTTCTGACCAACCAATCGGTGCTGATAACCCATCAAGTACCAACGATGAAACTAGTTTTGATGAGTTGCTTGCTGATTTTAACCAAAACCTCTACCCTGGCTGCACAGAGCTTACAACGTTAACATTCGTGCTGAAGTTGTATCATATTAAGTGTATGTGCGGGATCAGCGATAAGGGAATTTCTATGGTGCTTGAATTGCTTAAAGAAGCCTTTCCGAAAGCGAAATTTCCCAATTCATTCGGTGACATGAAAAAAGTTATTCGCAAGCTCGGGCTGACATATGAATCAATCGATGCATGTCCAAATGATTGTATGCTATATTGGGAAGCAAATGCAAATAGAGAAACATGTGGAATTTGTGAAGCATCTAGATGGAAAGGTGGTAGTTCTACAGCTAGCGGCGAGGCATCTCAGTCAACAAAGAAAGTGAAACAAATTCCTGCAAAGGTTTTACGTTACTTTCCTTTAAAACCCCGTCTACAACGACTATTTATGTCGTCAAAAACAGCTTCTGATATGAGATGGCATGCAACTGCTCCTGACGGTGATGGAAAGCTTAGACATCCTCGAGACGGTGGAGCTTGGAAGGCTTTTGATTTACAGTTTCCCGAATTCGCATCGGATCCAAGAAACGTTCGTCTTGGCTTGGCCACTGATGGTTTTAACCCATTTGGTAGATTAAGTACAAATTATAGTATATGGCCGGTGATCCTATTTCCATATAACCTTCCTCCATGGATATCAATGAAGCAAACATCGATGATCCTTTCTATGGTTATTCCTGGAAAAAAAATGCCTGGAAATGATATTGATGTGTTCTTGCAGCCCCTTATCAAAGAACTAAAGGAGTTATGGTTTGATGGAATTCAAACTCGAGATGCTTCAACAAATCACACATTTAGCATGAGAGCAGCTCTTATGTGGACAATAAGTGATTTTCCGGGTTTCGGAAATTTATCCGGTTGGAATACTTATACAGCATTGGCATGTCCAAGCTGCAACTATGATGCCGTTGGTCGACGTTTACGCTATGGAAAAAAAAACTGTTTTATGGGTCATCGTCGGTACCTTCCCATTAATCATAAGTATCGACAAAATAAAGCTACTTTTGATGGAACCGTAGAACTTAGAAATCCACCGGTTACACCAACAGGTTCTACAATTAAAGATCAACAAGGAAGAGTTAATATTACTCTTGGAAAGAGACGTGAATTGGTTGGTAAAAAGAGAGACCGGAGTGGTATGGAAAAGTGTGATGATCAACAGTGGAAAAAGAAGAGTATATTTTTTGACTTGCCGTATTGGGAATCCATGGTCCTGCGACATAATTTAGACGTTATGCATATAGAAAAAAATGTGTTTGACAATATTGTTTACACATTGTTAGACGACAAGGGGAAGTCAAAAGATAACTTAAGTGCTAGAAAAGATCTCCATGAGCTTGGTATTCGCTCTGAGTTGTGGCCTGATAATAATGATAAATATGCACCAGCAAGTTTCACTTTGGATCGTAGTGGGAAAGACATTTTCTTAGGTGTCTTAAAAAATGTAAAGCTGCCGGACGGATATGCATCTAATATATCTAGCTGTGTTGATGTAAAGAATCACAAGCTATCTGGTCTAAAAAGTCATGACTCTCATATTATAATGAAAGATTTATTGCCAATAGCAATTCGGAATCTGCTCCCACAGGATGTAGCGTCTGTCATTATTGAGTTATCTCGATTTTTCCGAAGTATATCAGCAAGGGTCCTTGATCCAGATGAATTAGATAAACTACAAGAGCATATTATAATGACTTTATGCCATATGGAAATGGTATTCCCTCCCTCGTTTTTCACGGTAATGGTACATCTAACTGTGCATCTCGTCGAAGAAGCAAAACAAGGTGGACCAGTGGCTTTTCGCTGGATGTATCCAATTGAAAGGTAATCGTCGTAAAATATTAGTCACATAAATATTTCATGACTGGTGAATATAGGAGTATCTCACTAATTAATATATGTGCAGAACTCTTGGACATTTCAAATCCTATGTTCGTAATCGTGCCAAACCTGAAGGATCTATATGCGAACAATATTTGGCTGATGAATGTGTTACGTTTTGCTCAATGTATCTCAATGATATAGAGACAAGATTCAACAGAGTTGGAAGAGTTGATGATCGGCCTTCATTAGTGCAAAATCATACATCAAACTCGGAGATTCAATCAAGTTTCCCAAATGTAGGCCGATTTGTCGGAGCTGGTCAGGTTTATACGCTTAGTTATGTCGAGAGACAACAGGCGCATCGGTTTATATTGATAAATTGTCAATTCCTGGATCATTTGAGAGAGTAAGTTTTATATATTAATCAATATGTACTCTAATTTAAATTGTTTTATATTTTAACTAACAAACCATTTTATAAAAATGGTTTATTTAGGCGATACAAAAAAGAGCTTAGCAAGAAAAAGATTCGTCAAAGCAAGCGGAATCACGTCTTAGATGTTGACAGAGAAGTGCATCTTAATTTTGGGAAATGGCTTAAAGATAGGGTAGAAAAAAATGATGTTGAAGGTGTGTCTGACGATATTAGATGCTTAGCTTTGGGCCCGTCTGAAAAAGTAGTGAAATATTCATCATATAATATCAATGGCTATAAGTTTAGAGCATCAGGAAGAGATGATGGCCTGAAAACACAAAACAGTGGTGTTTATGTGAATGCTAATACGGTGAGTTATGCGAGCTCGCGTGATCAAAATCCTAAAGCAGGAGATATAGCTTATTATGGGAAGTTAGTAGAAGTTATCGAACTAAACTTCTATGAGACTTTTAGAGTTGTGCTTTTCAAGTGTAAATGGGCTGATACTCGCAGTAGTCGAGGCTACAAACATGATGTTTATGGTCATAACATGGTGAACTTTGATCGTTTGTTACACACGGGGGATGAAGAAGAAGACGAACCATATGTCTTGGCCTCTCAAGCAAAAATGGTGTATTATGTAGAAGATCCATGTGAGCAAGGATGGAATATTGCTGTGCATGTCCAACCTAGAGATTTATATGACATGGGGGATAGTAGCCTATCATAATATTTTTTTGAAGAAGTAAATATTTATAGCGCTTACAGTTCAGGTTATATAACATAATGATTTCAAATATTAATAGTTTTAACTATCTTTAATGTGATTTCATCAGTATATTTCTCAATATTAACTAGGTTTATATTTTTCTATGTAGAGTTATGGATTTCACAGATTCTGATGATACACAAGCACCGGAGGATTCGCAGTTTTTAGAGACGCAGTTGGATTTCAGTTGTCCACCACAGTTTGCTCCAGAGTGTAACACTTTCAAATGGAAAGTGCAAATCAGAGGTAACGTTCAGTTTTTTTATTGACACCTATTAGTGTTATGTAACTGATATATATTTAGTTTTAGTTTTGATAACTAATGCATTGTCTGATTATTAAATAGATGCAAATGGAGAAATAGAAGAACAAACGTTGACAACAAAAGAAGTTTGGAAACTGCAAAACCGTAGAGTGATAGTTCATTTTGATGAAGATTGTGGCCAGCCTGATGAAGATTCTGGAGTTTTATTGGGGTCTTGGTTAGGTCAGTTGAGCAATGATGTTAATTTGTTGCCAATTGACTATGCCGATTGGAGGGTATTTGCTCCTCACAGGAAGGACAAAGCCTGGGACATTATTCTGGTAACAAAAAATATTATTACTCTTGCAACATAGTTATTGGTTTATACTTTTCTAACTAGTAATTTGTACTAAAAAATCTATGACTTTTGTTATAGACAAAATTCTGGTTTGATAACCCGGACACAAAAAAGAACTATGTTCTAAGTGTATTAGGGAGCAGATGTAAGGATTTTAAAGTTCGTCTCTGGAAGATGTACAAACGGAGTGACCGTACTGAAACAGTTCTGAATCGTCCTGCCATGGTTCCGGAAGATCAGTGGAATGGTTTTGTTTTCTTTAGATTCACTGAAAAATGGAAGGTATGTTTATGTATTGAATATACAATATATTTATACATATTACTAGATTTGGGACTAACTTTTTAGTATTACATATCAAATTTCAGAAAATGCGTGAACGAAATATCAATAACCAGAAAAAGAATACTTTGCCACATGTCTGCGGAAGAAAGAGTTTTGCAAGGAAGCGACGCAACATTGTAAGTAATTTGAGTTTGCATAATTTGTTGATTCTTCAAACCATTCATGTAGGTACATATTTATGTTTATATTGGACAATAAGTTAAATATTTTTTCTTATATTTTCTTTAGAAAGACCAAACAGGAAGAACACCATGCAGAGCAGAATTTTTCATTGCAAGCCGTAAGAAGTCTGATGGAACTTTTGTTTGTGAAGAAGCAAAGAGTCGTGCGGTTAGTTCCTTTAAATATAAAAGCTTATAACTAATATTTATAAAACCATTAAATTATACATGTTTATATTGTTTAAATATTTCAGGATGAACTCACACTTTTGATGAGTGAAAATCTTTCAGTTGAAAGATCAAATATCACTGCAAGTTTAGACGATGAATATTCCAAAGTTTTTGGACCAGAGCGATCAGTACGAGTCCGGTGCCTAGGACGTGGACCTACACCTTCAAAGCTATTGAAAATGTCCAATACTCCAAATTTAGCAGCGTCAAATTCTGAAGTTGTTGAGCTAAAGTCACAAGTTTCAGGATTGCAAAGTCAAGTCCAGAATTTAGCAGGAATGATCCAACAATTAGTTGGTGCTACTACTATTCAGGTTATTTTATACTAATTACTGTTTTGTATTTTATTGGTGTATTATATTGTTTACTAAATATTACTTTTTATATGTAGACTAATGGAGCGGTGCCAAATTTAGCTGGTGTTCTGTCAAACTTGGCCAATCAACCAAATTTTGCTGATATTTTATCAAATTTGGTCAATCAACAAAACTCTGAGGTACTTTACGAGTTTTATGTTAAACATTTATTTATTTAATTTAAGCATTAGTCTTTTTTTTCAAAAGAAATAAATCTAATCTGATTTTTTTACAGGCAACCCAAAACAGAGATCATCTGGATTAGAGTACGGCGCAGAAACTTTTAATAATTAAGTTTAGACCATTGGTTGGATTATTTATTTTATTAGCTACTATGGTTTTTATGTTTGGTTCCCGTTTTAATATTAGACTTTTGTATGCATTTGGATATTTATCTGAAAAATAATTTCTTTTTTATTATTAATATTTTTTTTATTGTTTTAATGAATTTAATTTGTAATTATTGAACGAAAATATATTACTTCAGTTACATAAGTGATGCATGAGTATTAGTAGCAAATATATTAAATGATGCAACAGTGATATATTAACATCAATTAAAATAAGTGAAACAATTTTTACAATCACTTAAACAAAAGCGTTACCATTATTAGTATCAATTGTTATAACTGATAACACATTTTCCATCGTTTATAAAGAAGTAATGCTAATATTAACATCAGATATTTCAAATGATATAAAAATGCATCATCTAAAAAACCTGACGCAAGTACTTACAACGTTTAAAATAATCGATGCACATAATTAAATCATTTATGCTAAGCGTCACAAATATTTATATCAGTTATGATAAGGGATGCATTATAGTATCCCCTATATATTATTTGAGAAGCATTACAACATGTTTTTGTAGCCACATGTCATTACTAGAATGATTCTTAGAATTCTTAGAGAAATAAATTGGTCCATCTAAATATATAATAAACTTTTTATTAAAATAACCATAAATACATTATTAATATGCTTCATTATTTCCATAAATAAAATTACGGAATTACCTAATATGACTAAAGTATATATGATAATTAGTGACTTTGAATAATAAAGATTTGATAAAAATAAGTGTATCTTATATTATATTTGTTTAATTTTAAAATATTAAAATAAATTAGATAATCATAGTAACCATTTAAAAATTAAAAAATTTCTTTATATGTTGTATATTGAATTTTTAAAAACGAATATAAATTACTAAAATCATTAAAAGTTTCACATTCAAATTTTGTGATCTATGGTTTAAACTTTTTGTTATGACATGATACAAATAATTAAAAACATCATATAAGTTGAAAGTCTCATTTAATAAGTATTAAAAATAAAATATAGATAAAAATAGATATGTATATATATTAAATTAAATTATATGTCATATAAGAAAATAAATAAATATCTTAATTTTGAAATTTACTTTTAATAAATTTTTTTTGATAAAAATTTGAAAAAATATTAACAAATTAATTTTTAAAAATATTATAAATTACATAAATTATTAATTCTACAATGAAAATTTTGTTATTAGTAATTTAAATTTTTTGCTATAACAGATACAAATGATAAACAAAACATGAGCAAAAAGCATCATTTAATAAATATTAATATCAAAATATACTATATATATATGTTACTATCATTTAAATTTAATTATATACCATATCAAATAGAAAAAAATATTCTTTTGGATTAATAAAATTTATGTTCGCACCAGCTTAATTATATAGATAATAGTTACTGACTTTTTAATTATTCAATACATATTTATTGTTTCATAATAGGTTAGAAGCATATAATATATACAATAATTTAATATATAACGTTCATTCCGCGCAAGGCGCGGGTCTTAACCTAGTCATTTACTATAATTGATAGAAGTATAACCATCAGTTACTATAACCGATGCCTTATATTGCATCGCCACTATCGGAATCAATTATTTAAGTGATGGTAATACATTTGTGTCATTCAACAAGTGATATAAAAGTTTAAAATAAGTGATGCTACAGACCTCGTTTTTTGTAGTGAGTTATAATATTTAAAGTTGATTTCTAATATGGTCAAAATGGTTTCTTTTTTTTGTTCCAATATAAAAATTGGGGACTAAAATAATTTAGTTAAAAATTGATTTTTTTTTAATCTCGACTAGAATGGCTTATTTAACCATATATGTGTTAAATACATAAATATTTAGTATTTTTAACGTTTATTTATAAATTGATGTAATTATTTACATTGCTATTTTCAGAGTTATTTAAGTGATGCAAAAAAAAAACTAATGCAAAATATAAAATAATGATCTCTCTCTATGTCTCTGCAATCTCTCTTTGTCTCTGACGAATCTCTCACTCTCTTTTCGAAATTCCGAATTTTTTCTTGTTTAGAACCCTAATGAAATCGATTTGGGGGAAATGGTTAAGTGTGGGTCGGGTTTATCGAACGGGTCGGGTCGGGTTTTGTTAATTGGAGTTTAACTTTAAGAAATTACGCTCTGACCCCAATTATTTAAGCTAAAATCAATTAAACCTCGTTATGATGTTGGCACCATGTTTTTATTAACGTCGTATATGTGGCATGTATTATCATATACATCGTGTAGGTTTCGACACATTTCTAAACTCTGGATGGTTTGCACCATATTATACTAAACATGGTGTAGCTGAGAAACTTTTTTCCTATTTTTTTTACTAGCTCACAAACACACGTCATTTTAATCCTCAATTTTTAATTAAATACAAATAAATCTCATATAACGTTTACCAAACTATTCCAGTCCCGCTAAAAGTCAACTGTTCAGCTTCCATAGTTATAATATTTAAAGTTGATTTCTAATATGGTCAAAATGGTTTCTTTTTTTTTGTTCCAATATAAAAATTGGGGACTAAAATAATTTAGTTAAAAATTGAATTTTTTTTAATCTCGACTAGAATGGCTTATTTAACCATATATGTGTTAAATACATAAATATTTAGTATTTTTAACGTTTATTTATAAATTGATGTAATTATTTACATTGCTATTTTCAGAGTTATTTAAGTGATGCAAAAAAAAAACTAATGCAAAATATAAAATAATGATGCTAAACAACTTTTTTGTAGTGGGAGCAACCAACGTCTATGGTCATTTACCTTTGCATTTTGGCTCTTGTCTTTTCTCATTTGCTCCATTCTCTATCAGATGATGGTAATTCATAATTTTTTTAATAGGTAAATCATACTTTATATACACGATTTTATGTATATCTATTACAATAAAACAGACTTATCTCACTTTTCCTGCCACGTCACCAGTGAGCATAGAGCATATTTGGACATGTGTCCACCTCTCTTTGCCAAGAAATAATGTTCTGTCCTAATAGGTTTCTGGTATTATATGTGACACTTTGGGCCAACAATTACATTCTCAAACTGGCCTTTGATTATTTAGGGTTTTTCTCATCGTTGAAGATGGTTGTAGACACTTTTCTGTGTAACCTATTCCGTTCTGTTCCCCCTCCTCTTTGATGCGTTTAAGAAACTTCTACACTAATGACTTTCAATGAATAACGCCCACTACATGCTTTTCAATGTGTCTTTACTACTTATCAAGCTCTCTCATAGATTGTATATATATATATATATATATTTTTTTTTTTTTTGAAAGACAAAAGAGAGATAAAAATGAGAGCACACCCGGTGAGACTCGAACCCACAATCCGAAACAACAGCTTGATTTATCCTACCTCAAAGCTGGTCGATGCAGGAAGAGTGTTGTTACCCAGATCCTTTGTTCCTGCGAAGATCATAATTTCAAGAAAAGAGGCCACATGATGGGTGTTGATCTTTTTTTTTTTGATAAGTATGATGGGTGTTGATCTTCTTCTGGTTGATGGAAAGGTAACAATGGTTACATGGGTGTTGATCTTCTTCTGGTTGATGGAAAGGTAACAATGGTTACAATGGAACCGAAGTATTATGGGTACCCGAATGTATCCGAAATAGATTTCTATACCTCCTATATAAATATATTTTAGATTTAATGTCTATTAAAAACATAAATATATAAGATATTTTTAAATTATCCAAAATACTTGAAATATATACAAATAGTCAAAAGTAAATGTCGAAAATAGCTAAAATATATTCAAAACACCAAAATACTTGAAATATGTATTGATTATCTATCCAAATACTTAAACCAAATCAAATTATATGCTAATTTTAATTTTAAGTATTTCGACATATGTTATTCAAATTTGTATGTATATTATTTTGTTTATAGATTTTGAGAAATTTAAAGTATATAATGAATTTTAAAATTTTTAAAAAATAATTTTAATGGGTTATCCGAACCCAAACCGAACCCACAAAGATCAAAACCGAACCCGAACCGAAATTTAGAAATACCTGAATGGGGCTGAAATCTTTGACTCCGAAAACCCGAAACCCGAATATACCCGAACCGAACCCGAATAGGTACCCGAACGCCCTCCCCCTATTTTCACACAAAAGGACATTGGGAATGCTTTTGCTTATTTGTGAATTTTTTATATTCATGCGTTTTCTCATCTCGAGACACAAGCCATGACACCACGTAGCAATGATTTTGGTAGAACTGGATGAAGATTCTAATGTTTAAGCCACAGGCCATGGCACATAGGATCCAACGATAGTTCTGAATGCATATTTAACCTGATAATGGCTTCATCATCCCCATACTTTATGGTCTATTTTTGAGTATGGCTGAATAGATTTGACCGAATTTGGAATAATAATTTGTTCTTATGTCGCTGTAGATAAAAGCAGCAGTGCTAAAGCACCAAGTTCACCTGTAAGAGACATCAAATTGACCTCTGCATTACCCGGCGCTTATAAGCTCGTCCTGGAACGGAAATATTGTGAAATGAAAATTTTCGGGGAGAGGTGATGCGTCAATCATGAGCAAGAAAAGGGTTCGAAGCAAATATTAATTCTACTGAGCATCTATATCTACACATACACATGTTTGGTCTCCATAAGTTAATATGTAAAATATGGAGAAAAAGATGATGGATGATATAAACGCAAGTTAGAATCATCAAATAAGGTTTTTAAAGTGAAAAAACATGGTCAGTTTATGCTGTTATAATAACAATTAACTTTTTCTACTTTAACCCTTTTGAATATGTTATATACTCTATTGATATGCCAATTAAGTACTAATATATCAGATTTCACAATGCGATTTCGGCTATACTTTTTTGTCATCAGCATTTTTGCTATACTTTTTTAAAGAAAAAACCATTGTCCTACAATCATAATGAAAGTAAAATCATTCTACTATCATCATAGCCACTTCGCAACTTTTTATACTATGTGTACATAATAAACATCCTATCTTTAATGCTACTCAAGCATTTATTACCTAAAAATCTGATTTTTGTAAAAAAAAATATCTGAATTTATCTAGACTTATGGTTTAGAGTTGAGGGGTAAAACATGATTTTTGGAATATGAAATTTAGGATTCTAATTAATATATAAATAAATAATTAAAGAAAACTAAAAGTATAGTTTCAAAAAGAATTTCCGAATTTCAAAAATAAATTATGAAAAAAGTTCAAAAAAATTATAAAAAGTTTGAATTTGAAAAAGTATAATTACAAAACATAAAAAAATATATTTTATTGTTATTTAAATAATTATTTATTATATATAGAGCAAAGTATAAGAGTCTTTTACCTCTTAATGAAGAATATATATTTTTAAATATCTCTTTAGTGATGGTAATCATAAATAATGATACCAACAAAGTGGTAAACATAAAGATTACCCAAAAAATGTTATAAACAAAATGCAGAAGAACAAAAGGGAAGAAGAGAGATTTGTTCGTGGTATTTTGTACATACAATCAATGACAGTAAAAAATAAATTTACAGATTTTTTTTTTGCTCACAAAACTCAAGCTTAAAAAATAGTAAGAAACAAAATCATGGAACTCCAACCAATGGATCACAGTAATACAACATCAAATATTTTCAAAACTACCACAAATTCATCAAACCAAATTACACATAATGTTGCACAATATCAAATAATCCGCGCGAAGCGCGGACATACCACTAGTATAATCATATATTATGATTACATAAGATATGAAGAAACAAAATATAGTTAATGACATGACCTACAAAATAGTTAATGGCCTACATAATAATTATATATCTTGTTAATAATTATTGTATTAATAGGTTAAAGATATATTTTTATAAGTTAGTTGATATATTTAATTATATTTAAATTATTGGTCTTGAATACATATATTTAAATTTATCGTATTTTAGCAATAAACAAATTTGAAATTCTCTTTAAATATATTATATTGTTGGTTTTATTAAAATATTAGTAACATATATTTGTGATTATATTTATTATAAAAGTACATGATATAATAATTAAATGTGGTGTTTTTCTAAAAATTAAACTCCCTAATTGACTTTTCCCTTGTCAAATGAGGCCAATAACTCTAGCGCTATTGTTCTCCTCAACATGACCCTACTTGTGACAGTGTGTTGGACTTAGTTATGCTCCTTAACAATCTCTGGTGAGGAAAGAGCATGCCTTCAAGCTCTTCCTTGTTCATGCCTTTCACTGAAGCTTTGGTTTTGGTTTCTAGAAGCCTTGTATTTCTCTTCGTCTGAGCCTCCAACAACATGAATCATAGATTTTTCAATCCATGTGATCTTTTGATGTATAGAGTATACCCTGAGATGAGTACTGATAATTCAAATCTTGCATGTAATATCTGATGCAGTTTCCTTAACCATTCCTTAAAGAAAAGCAAGCTTCTAGTGTAGCTTGCTCTGGTACTTAATAATGACATTGATGTTTCTTTCATTCTCTCTCATCTCTTTTGACATCTCAATTGCATTCCCAACGTTATTAATAGACTTCCTTCGTTACGTTCCACTAGTAACTTTCACTATCTTACTTTACAATTAGATTTCAAAGCAAATTCAGATTTTTTTTCCCTAAAAGCTTGTGCCTTTGGATCAGAAATGACCATGCTAGAACCCTCTTCATCTGGAACAGAGCTTAGATTTTCCTTAGTTTTATTATCTTCCTAGCAAAACCAATCACCACTCTCACCCTTATTAAGTGATATCTTGCATATTTACATAGTTTTGATCATTTATTCTTGTAGATTTTGATTATTTAGTCGCCAGTGAGAAGTTCACACGCAACACTAGGGCTGCTGCTTACTCCATGAACATCAACCCAACCGGAGATTACATGACTTCAGCTGCTGAGGCCGACACTATTGGTGCGCTGAACCTTTCACTGCCAAATACAAGACGCCCACCAGGAAGGCCTAAGAAGACAAGGATCTTCTCGTGTGATGAATTCAAAGTAAGGGTGTTAACATTTTTATATATAGTTACATTCTAGTTTAACTGTTAATTGGTGTATTGGTCCATATTACTATATGATATACCATGTATTTTACCCATTTTCAGCCATGGTATATAAGTGTTTTTAAATACACATTAGTTGTTTTGGAGTCTTTTTAGTATGTTTCAGGTTTTGGAATTATTTGGAGGAAAGTGGTCATTTTGGTGTATTTTGGAGATAAAATAATAAAGACCCGTAGCTGACATGTAATACCCCGTCTATAAAAAAAAAAAGGGCTCGGAATAGTATCGGCAGGAAGTAGAGTCATCTAAATTTGACTACAGTTTAATGATATGGTGCAATGTCATTAAATGTAAGTCAATAGTTTAATTGGATAATTAAGCCACTTTTCAAAGAATAGTGACCAATGAGTGTGGAGTTTTGGTCACCAAATTTGGATTAGTTAATCATGCTTAAAAGAAAAGAAGAGACAAAGAAATATTTTTATATTTCTTATGGTTTGACAATCACGGGTCCAAGAGAAAAGAGGAGAAGAGTGAATCATATTTTGCCTTGCACTGTCACCACACGTTGACATCTTGGGGAGGAGGCAAATATAAGTGATGACTACGTGGGAGAATAATATGACAAGGAGATGACTAATTAAACTTGGAATGAGGTGTTAGAAAAGGATAAATTGAAGAGAGTATAGGTTCACGTGGAAAATGAAGAGAATGACAAGGTCAAGGTGACGTGGTCATCAAAGAGAGAAGGTGGGGCAGCTGTCACAAACCTATTCATCTGGTTTCACTATAAAAGGAAGGTCAACCTCTTCCATTTCCCCACTTACGTGATCAAGAGAGAAGAAAGGAGAGAAAGAAGAGAAAAGAAAAAAAGAGAAAAAAGAAAAGAAGAAAAGAAATAGAGAAAAATAAATAAATAAATAATTAATTTAAGGAGCTGTTTAGAGAGGCAAGACGTGTTACAAGATTGCGGGATTAATGGTATGGAATCAAGACGAGGAGTTGGAAGGATAAAAAGGGGTTTGGTCAGCTTCCGGAATCAGAAAGTCAAGCCACATCGGTTAATCACTGTGAGTCACGGTTAATTGTTTGTTAACGAATTTTTAATGCAGGTTCCTAACATCGGAGACGGCTTCCGAGCTAGGAGAGCCGGACCGGTCTAGGTGTCAGTTTGTGGATCCGAGGCTAAAGACGATGTCTGGGCTAAGTGGATAGCAAGACTAGTCTAAGCACTCGGATTATTATGATTGTGTGATTATTATATGTTGTTATAGTGTGTATCTCGTGTTGGTACTGTTGTGTGAGAACCTCGTGGTGGTTCTACTAGTAGTTTGCAGGTCGTTGCTTCCTCAAATGGTACCACTAAGCCGGTCGTGGTCCGGAAAGTGGTGGGCTCGGTTTAACTTGGCTTGATCACCAAGGCCGAGTGTCACACGTGGATGTGACAGCCCCCGGCGAGTCCGATAGAGGACCGGGGCACGGTGATTCCGATTGAGGACCGTGACCGGGCGATTCCCGAGCGCCTACGCCTGTGTGGTGTAATAGTGAAGGGATTGTCGGTGTCCCTTATGTGGAGGAAGAATGATTCTGTTGGGCCCTAGGAGTATATATATATAAGAGTGTTTTGATTTATTATGGTTTAATAGTTTATTGCTTAAATCGGTCATGCTTTATTATCTTGATTATTGATTGTTGAACTACCCGTCTTACTTGTGTTTGGGGATTGGGTTTAGAATGACGGGTAGTTGTATATGCTAGATAGGGAACCCTGGCTCACTGAGTGAAACTAGTTCACTCACTCCTCACATCCTTTTGCAGGTGACCAATAGAAAGGACCATAGCACTCGCGGAACTGTAGAAGCTGGTGTAGATTGGACATCTTTTACTAAAGACTCGTTTTCAAGATATATGAATGTATGTTTTACTTTCGACTGCGTCCATGGATCCTATGTATAATATTTTGGGCTTGCGAACTTTATGTTTTATATATATGGAATAAAGTATGTTTTATATTCGTGACGTGTTGAATCTGATATTAGGTTATTCCAACCTAACACAACTCTATGACTCGGTATGGGTTGCAAAGCCTCAGGCCGAAGATTAGAGGAAACGAGTTTTGAATGGATATTCTGGGTTACAGAATTATGTTTTGTGACTTGGAAAGTCTATTCTAAACCCGTTGTGACACTTCCGGACTTGGCAGAGGAACGTCGTTCGGGCATGTTCTTGTTTGATTGTTGCCCGACTGATTGACCGATGTCTAAAACGGTTCGGGGGTGTTACAGAGGTGGTATCAGAGCATGGTTTAGATCATGCGGTCAATCACACATTTTTCGTGTTTTATCAAGTCAAATGTGTCGTAAAAGATGTATTAGGAAACCAGCAGAGTTCCGCTCTAATTATTATTCTAAATAGGAAATTCCCTGTTTGTGGATTGCAGATGGCAAGAAGGGGAAGGAGTGAAGGGGGACAGGATTGGATGCTGGGTACAGGAAGAATCTCAAGAAGAAGAGGGCTGGGATATGAATCCGACGTAAGAGTGCAAACACTAGCACACACCAACCAGGAGTTCAGCAAAGATAACATAGTGGGAAACGACAATCTGTTTGGGCACGACCAGTCGAAGCCACAAGAAGAACACTTTCCACCGAATCGTAGTGTAAGGGAAAGACCAAAAGCAGATGATAGTGAGACAAGTGTCCAAGGACCAAGACCAATAAGACGGAACAACCCGATTGAACAAGAATTTCATGGTCAACCACAACAAGGAATAGGAATGGAGCACACTCTGAAGATGCTTCATGACGTGATAGCAAGGTCATTGCAACAACCTCAGGTGCAACCTCAGCTACTCGTACCACCACAACCTACAGTGGCTACACCGATGTTACCATTGATAACTGCCATGAAGAACATGAAGACACCACATTTTGATGGAGGGACAGACTCATTTGAAGCTGACCAGTGGCTTCGAACTATGGAGAAAAACTTTGAGACCCTGACGAGACGCGGCAGAATGGTGGGAAAGTAGGAATCGCCAAGTAAGACATCTGGTCACCACTTGGGCGGCATTCAAAAAGGAATTTGAACGCAAGTATTTCACCCCGGAGTCCAAGCGATGGCTTCAACGCCAGTTTGCAAACTTGGTACAAGGAGATAAGACGGTTAGAGAATATGAATCTGAGTTCATGCGGCTGCGACGACACGTGCTGCGAGGACAAGATGATGAGGAGACCATGATATCTAACTTTCTGTTTGGTCTAAAACCAGAGTTAGAAAATAGACTGGCAGTCGGAAACTACGAGAGTCTCACCGAGCTAGTGGAAAAGGCTGTGAATTTGGAGATCGGATTAGAAGCTGAGAAGGCGGCAAGTAAGAAATCCAAGCAGCATCAAGAAGGAAAGTCTGGTGGAAACCAAAGATCATTTAAGGGTAAAGATAAGGAAAAGGAATTGGGAGGGCCAAGTCGACAATCTCTGTTCACATGAAAATGCTTTAACTGTGGCAAAATAGGCCATAAGTCAAGTGAATGTTTCGGGAAGAAACCTGGATCCTTTCAGTCAAACTCCTACAATCCTACATGTTTCACGTGTGGAAAGAAAATGCACATCTCTACCCAGTGCAACGTCAACCGTTCTATCCCAGCTATGCCAATCAATGTCCATCCTCCTCCAGCTCCACCTGTAATCGCACCAGCGCCAAAAAGGCAAGCTATAGGAGGTAGAGTTTACGCTTTAGAACTAGAGGATACTAAACCTCCAGGTCCATCTAAGGGTCCCATTACAGGTATTTGGGTTCTTTAACCTTACTATATTGATTTTGTGTTGTGTGAATTCTTGTGATGGATTGGTTAATTTCTATTGGATAATTATTATGTTGTTGATATATATTGATGTTGTGGCAGAAACTTTACATGTTGCGGGGCGTCCCACACATGTATTGTTCTACTCCGGGGCAACACATAGTTTTGTGACCCCTGAGGTAGCTGCCGAGTTTGTGGGTTCATTTGTGATTGACATGATGGATGTGGCTGTGATGACTCCCGGAGACCAAACCCTTCAAGCAAAAGAATGCCTCAAAAGAGTTCCGTTAGTCATTTGCGAGAAGATGTTCTTGGCAGATTTGTTGGTGGTGTCCTTAAAAGGATATGAAGTTATCTTGGGCATGGATTGGTTATCAGGCTACTGGGCACAATTAGATTGTGGGAAAGTCGTATTTTGTTCAAGGAGAACAGACAACGGCAAATAGTGTTCTACGGGATCAGTCCAAGCAAGTCTGTGTCTTTAGTAGCTGCCTTGAGAGTGGAAGATTTGCTTAAGGATGGAGAAGCGCATCTGGTAACAGTGACTGCTAGTGAAGGACCCACTAGCAATGGAGTTGAAATTTCGGATATTGCGGTCATACAAGAGTTTGAGGATGTATTTGCGGCGTTAAAGGAGTTACCTCCACCTCGGAGTAACCCTTTCACAATTAACTTGGAATATGGAGCTAAGCCAATAGCAAAGGCTCCTTACCGCATGGGACCTGCAGAGTTGAAGAAACAACTTGAAGATTTAATGGAGAAATGTTTCATAAGACCTAGCTCTTCACCATGGGGAGCTCCGGTCTTATTTGTCAAGAAGAAGGATGGTAGCATGCGACTTTGTATTGATTATCGAGGAATCAACAATATCACAATCAAAGACAAGTATCCTCTCCCAAGGATAGACGAGTTGTTGGATCAGTTAAGGGGAGCAAGTTGGTTTTCAAAGATCGACTTGACGTCTGGCTATCATCAGATTCCAATTTTAGAGGGTGATGTCATGAAGACTGCGTTTAGAACTCGTTATGGACAATACGAATTTGTCACTGCAGCATGCCACTTCGATTTTGAGGATGAATTTGAGACAAAGTATTCAGGATCAATCGATAGCCGAACTCCCCCATCGATTGACATCGCCATTCATCCATCGATCGACAAACATCCCAAAGAATCGATCGACAGCAGTCCTACGACAGCGACATCCAGCCATCGATCAACGCTCATCACACACCAGATTCCAAGTTACATGTTAAAGATAATACCAATGTTTTTAAACCCGACCCGGACACTGAACCGGAGGACTTACCGGGTTGCTGGGTCACTGGGTCGACTGCGGGTGAACCATGGATGAACCGCAAATTAATAAATGAATTATTTTATTATATAATAATATATCAGCTATGTAAATAAAAATATAGAAACTAAATTTCAATATTTTCTATTTTTTTTAACATAAAATAATAGTTTGGATATGTATATATTTTATGTTTAAAAACATTTAGAAAATACTTAACTTTAGTTTTTATATTTTTATTTTCATTTGACATACAAAATATCAAAAAATAGTTTAGACTATTTAAAATTTTCTCGAACAAGGTAAGAGTTATGACATCTAAAAAAATCAAGACATATCCAACTCCTGATGAATTTGGTATTTTCAGGGATCCAGAAGGCCAAGCAGGAGCAATGGATGAACGCATTCTTCACATATCCAAGGAAGACATAGCTGAAATCATTGCCATGAATGCATCCAGTAACTTCTTCAATCCTAAGAACAAATCAGAGGATCCACCATCGATCGACGACGCAGCTGCACCATCGATCGAGGGTCACTTCGGATCCAGAAAAAGCACACATCATCAAAACAGGAAGTGGAAACCTCATTGGGAGAACACAGAGGTATCCATACCGACCGTGTAAGAGCAGAACAACTACAACAACGCAGAGATTGATAAGTTAGTAGCAGAGATCTACAAAGCTATCAAAACTTCAAATGATTATCATTCAAAGAGGCTCGATGACGTCTACTACTCGTTTGACAACAATATTAGCTGGCTGACCACACGCACATATGAGATGAAGCAAGAAATAGCCATGCTTCAGAAACAACATGCAGTCGGTACATGAAGATCAAAATCGATCGCCACTCACGCTCAACCATCGATCGACGCTCACATCCAAACATTGATCGACGCTCGACTCGCATCATTCGAAGATAGGCTACAATCATTCACCTATCGGCCTGATGGTTTTTAATACCCACTATGTGATGGTGTAGATTTCTTGACCACACGCCTGGATGCTTTGCAACATGAGATGGACACGATTCAGAGACAACTCGATTCTCAAGCATAACCATCACCATTGATCGACATACATACATACCCATCGATCGACAACGGCTATACCAGATCATGAAACAAGCTGGTAACCGAGAAGGCTTTACATGATAAGCTTGGTGAGATCACGTTCTCTCAAGACTTGCTGGAAGAAGATGTCTACCAAGAGCTGAAGGACATCTCAGAATAAACATATGCCAGACTTGGAATGCAACAACGCGACATTGGAAATCTTCAGCATAGGATGCATGATGGTGAGGTTGTTAGAGAAAGATTAAAAAATCAATGGACCAGGGGAGATGAAGGCATTAGAAGCTTCATTGTCACTTGGTTCCAGATGAGCGAAGATGAAGTGGACACTTGCATACAACCAAGTGGTCACTTTGATCATTACTAGCCACAAACAACCTCCAAATTCAAGCTAAATGACTATAACAACTGCTGAGTGAGAGGCAACTCACTATTAGGTAATTTCTTATAGTTTTAATATTTACAAGTTATTTATTTTTGTTTTTACCTTTATTTGGGTTCGGTTCGGTTTGTTTAGTCCGGTTCTAGTATTTTTCTAATTGAAATAAGCCATAGTTAGTTTGGTTTGGTTTGGTTTGTGTTCGGTTCAGTTTATATTCGGTTTGGTTTGTATTCTGTTTGGTTTGTATTCGATTCGGTTCGGTTTGTATTTTGGATCGGTTTAATTAGATTCTTCTTAGTTTAATTTTTTTAAAGATAAGTGAACTAAATTAAATATAAAACTGAAAAAAAAACTTTTCAAAAAGTCACAAAATTATATAAGTATTAAAACAAATGAAAGTTAACTAAGGTAAAAAAAAACAATATCATTAGTAATGTCTCTTATATCATTATTTAAAAATCCTGCAATGAATCATCTTTTTTTTTTTTTTGATGAAATGTTAAATTTATTGATCAACTTTAAAAGAACATATGTACAAAAAATGAGTTTTTAGACTACTAAAGGCTACTGCATAAACTCTAGACTATAGATGAGCACTAAACCATCTCTGCATCAGTCCATATAGCTTTTGATTCGAGCGGTAGTTTGCAGCAGTAATCCTATTCCTTATTGACTTATCAATTAGCCGAGCCAGCTGATCTACAGTTTTTCCCGTCCCGTTGTGTCGCCGGTCGTTCCGCTCCCTCCATATGAAGTAAACGGAGGTTTGCAGGGCCAGACACAATAAGATAGAAGTAAGCCGATCATAAGAACCCAAAAGCATACTTTGCAGCGTGATTTCCCAGTCCGGGTCAGGGTCTGAACCAAACAGATTGCCTACAACCTGTAACTAGAGTGTGAAAGTATATGGACAAGCGAAAAAAAGATGGTCTCTTGTCTCATCCGGCTCACCACAGTAAACACACCATTGCACATGCCCCCATTGTCTAGTACGATGACCCGTAGCTAGTCTGTCTCTAATGGCCAACCAGGTTATAAATGCATAGCGGGGAACTCCTTGGGGAAACCAGACTAGCTTGCTCCACCTTACTTCCTCCTTTCGCCCACGTAGCTGTTGCCAAACCTCCGACGCTACAAACACATCCTTATAGTTATCTTCTCCATACTTCCACAACACACCATCAGGGACTGCTGATAGAGATAGCGGAAGGCCGGAGACACTCAGAACTACATCTCTAATGTGTTGATCACGACAGCTTTGAAACCTCCATACACCATCACGCAAGACCTCGCAGATTTTTGACTCCCTTGCTATACCAAGCTTTTGCGTACCGACCTCTCCTGTGATCTCAATCAGGCGGCCTAGTGGGTGCCATATATCAGTCCAGAACCTCACACTGCATCCATCCTTAATATCCATTCTTAGAAAGCCTTTCACCAAAGGTTTAGGCCGCAACAATTTCCTCCAAACCCATGATCCCAGCCCTGTATCCTTTGCATCCCAGAATGTCTCCCCTCTCAAAAGATATTTCTTCACCCAGTCTCCCCACAGAGAAGAGGTGCACGAGAACAGCCTCCATATAAGCTTTAGCATGAGCACAGTACTAACTTCACGCACCCGTCGAATACCCAAACCACCTTCTGCATACGGGTAACACACTTCTTCCCAGGCGATTTTGGCCTTGGAGGAATTATGGGGCGAACCACTCCATAGGAAAGCCGAGCACATACTCTCTATTTCATCAATACATGCTTGAGGAAGACAGAAAGCAGCACACCAAAAGTTGGTCATACTCGCAATTACTGACTTAATGAGCTGAAGCCTACCTGCATAGGAAAGAGCTTTACTTGTCCAGGAGAGAAAGCGTTTCCTAACCTTTGATATTAAAGGCTCATAATCATTCTTAGACATGATTTTAGAGGTGAGAGGAAGGCCCAAATACTTAATAGGCAACGCAGAGATCGACAGCCCCACCACTGCTGCTTCATTTTCCAAAGCATGTTTCTCCCGGCCAGCTGCAAACACCGTAGACTTTGCGATGTTGATTCTCAGCCCTGATAAATCCCCGAACTGCTAGAAGACAGAGAGAGTGTGACGAAGTGATGAGGGTGAGCCATTTGTGAACACAACAATGTCGTCCGCAAAACTCAGATGGGACAAATTCACATCTTTACACTGAGGATGATAGCCAATAAGATCTTCCCCGGCCGCCTTGTTTAGAAGCTTCGATAGCACATTACTAATGATGACATAGAGATATGGAGACAATGAGCATCCCTGTCTAATCCCCCTTCTACTAGCAAAGAAGCCCTCAAGCTCCCCATTTACGGAGACCGAGAACGCCGCTGTGTCGATACAACGCATAATCCAGGCAACAAACATATCCGGGTACCGCATGGCACACAGAGTATCTGAACGACCAACTAACTGTGTCAAAAGCTTTAGATATGTCCAGTTTTATTGTTGCGCGAGATGAGATCGATGGCTTATGGTAGTCCTTGACAAGCTCAGTAGCTAGTAGGACGTTCTCCAGTAGCAGTCGTCCCTCTACAAAAGCACACTGGTTTAGCTCAATGGCTTCCGGAAGAGTAGCTCAATGAATCATCTTCCATGTGACGCTGTGGAGAAGATTTTTTGTTTTTAATAAAATTTGCTTTAGGTTTTAGGTTTAGATTTAACATCTACATTTACATATATATAAGAATATAAGAATAAAAACTTTTCTATTTTTTTTAAATCAAATATTTTGATGATTACATATTAGGTTAGAAGCATATAAGTTACTGAATAAAAATAGAAAATACATAGTTTAGTATTACAATTTTAGTATATTGGTATTATTACTAATATTTGTAATTTAAATAATTAACACATCGGTTTTTTGGTTCGGTTTGGTTTTAAACCGAACTGAACCGAACCATTCGGGTTGGGAAAATTTTCAACCGAATGGTTTGAAATAGACTTTGGTTTGGTTTGAATCGATTTCGGTTTGGTTGGTTTGGTTTGACTCGGTTTGGTTCGGGTTTTTTGCCCACCCCTAGTCAAAAACTCTGACCTAATCCTTTTGTATATATAAGGATTATATCAGTTCTTCTAATGCTATTGGAAAAACACAGACCGAAGCAGAAGATGCGGAAAAAAAAAGGAATTATTTTGATATTGGGCTTAGAGTAGGATTGGGCCCATGTCATTACAATCATCAGCTTGAGCCCAAATCCATACTAATCCTTTTGGTCGGTGGAAGACTTGAAGATGAACGTGGAAAGGTTGTTGGCTCTCAGTTAGGTTTGGAATGGTAGTAAGTCCTCGCCCTTGATTGTTGGTTGAAAAGATGGGGAAAGCCCATCGGCCCATATAAACCAGCCTAACATTTTGTATATAAGGTGAAGCTAGTTAGTTCCCTTTTATCTCGGTCTCATCCATCGCTCGCTCCATAGTTTGCCCTACCTAACGAAACGTTTCACATTCGAGGTGGGTGATCTTGATTCAACAACTTGAGTCAGTATCTTAGGTAGTTTATTAGATCAGCCGCGATTTGATTTTGTTTGTGAATATGAATTTTGATTTTGTAGGGAAAATGAACAAAAACAAGAACATGGCGAGGGAGCAGCATGAGGAGGAGAACGCGTTGGTGATATGGAACATCAGCAACTGCCCGATTCCTGTTGGTCATGATCCTCTCCAGGTGGTTCCGAGAATACAAACGGCGCTGGAGAAGTTAAGACGCGATCGCCCCTATGGTCCTCTCTCCATCACTGCCATTAGCGACAACCTAACAGAGATCCCTGGTGAAGACGTCATGAGGAAGCTTTCTTCCTCTGGAATCTCTCTTAAACATGCTGACCGTTAATCTTCTTTCTTCTCTCTCTCTCTCTTTTTACATTTTTAGATTTTTTTTTTTAAGTTACTGTTTGGATTCAGCATTGCCTTCCTTTTCTGAAACAGGGGTTCACACGGATTTGTATCAGTGGTCCCGTAGGAATCCTCCTCCGGCTACTATAATGGTCATAACCGGTCATGAGGAACTGGAACATTTAGCTTCTACATTTTCTGGCCTTGAAGTGAAAGGATACAGAATTCTTCCTACTTATCCTCAGTCAAACCCAGCTCCACCCTCTCTGCCTAAACTCTGTTTCTGGGAAACTTTACTGTCAGGTGTTTGTCCTCTCTCTCTCTCCCTCTCTCTCCCTCCTTCCTTCTAACTTTTCCAAATGATTTTGGGTTCAGTAGTCCTAGCTGTGTACCAATAAGGTTCAAAATTGTGTGATTCTTATAAATCAGAATCTTAATAATATATAATTTACATGTGTCATCGTGTTCCAAATAAACCCGTTTTTAATTTTTAATTCCTTTCTCTTGTACCTAACCAAAGTCACACAATTGATTCACGAGGGTTAAAAAAATTTATTAGTAGTTCATCCTTGAGTTTTTCTGTTTATTATTTAGTTAGATCGGATCAAGTTGTATTTGATTTCAGTCGGGTCGATTTGTAATCGCAGTTTCTAAAACGTGAAACAAAATTGTTGAGCTAGATTTTACAGAATTTATTATAACTGTGGAATTAGATCCATAGAAATATACAGTTTAGAATCTTTAAAGTGAATTCAACCCCTTTTATTTTTGTTTTGGTTTTCACAGATGCCGATAATAAACTGGAGACAACATCAAGACTTATTTTTTCTTACCGGTTGGATCGTGGAACGGGTGAATCTCCCTGGTCTTGTTCAGTTTGCCATTTTGATGCCCCAAGTTTTGAAGATTTCACAAAGCACCTCAAGAGTGAAACACATGCTTATTTTGTAAGTATTTCACTGCTGAATTTGTCTATAACGTTTTTCATTCTGATATTTACCACTCTTGGTTGTCAATTAGGTGTGGGACCTGGTCGCAAGCAAAAAAAAGTAGATCGCACCAATCCTGATAACTTGCAGCTTGGTCGCTCAGAGGTAATGTGTTTAAATCATATCCATCCATCTCATATATTCATAACAAGTTGCTTTTTTGATACCCATCTAAGACTGATTTCTTTTGCAGGAGTGGGACCTTCTCGCAAAAGCTGGCATGATGCGACGCGCTGAAGTTCTGAAACTCCGCGGCGCTTTCGCTCCTCCTCGTTCGAGGCCAGTTGATGCCAACTCTTTTAAGGAACCGTTCAAATCTGGAGAATAGGATAAGAGATGTGGACTTTGCAATGAAATTCTTAGTTTCTTTTTACAATAATGTTGGGTGCCTGTATTTGAAACTTTACTATGCATGGTAAAATAAAAGAACTTTATATCTCATTTTCGCTTTTCTTGTTGGGATCAACCTTCTCCATCTTCCGAATATCCAACTGTTTTGTATATAGTTTCCTATATGTATCGAGTCCGCTTCAACTTTATACGTACCGTGTTCAACCGCTTAGTTAAATACTAACTTTTGTATATCTATCTTATATTATTAAAAGAGAAAGAACAAAAATAAAATACAGCTTTGGTCCCAATTCAGGTTTTACATTAGTGAAAAACATCCAATTCCCTAAGTAACAATTTTTAATTAGGTCTTCTTGGATTTGGATGATCCATAGGACCATAGCTTTGTAAAACTGAATCTGAGCCGACCAACCAAACTAAATAATTATATTAATACTATGTATATAGTTTACCCCAACAAAAAAAGCTCCGACCAGCTCTTCTGAATACCGAGCAGCTTGCGAACACCACGTACGTGCAAAAACAATCACGATCAAATAAAATCGAGATATCTTCAGAAATACACTTTCATACACCATTATAAACAAAAGGAAACTGAAGTGGATTATATTTTTTTAATTTTGTTTATAGGAATTGCATATTATTCTATTTTTTCATTTTGATACTTTTTTTTATAAAAGATATTTAAATATAGTTTGACTGTAAGCAGAGCTTGAAAACTCAGAAACTAAAAAATATTTCTTATAAATTTTTCCCATAATTTTAGGAGATTCAACTTTTGTATATAACCTTAAAAAATTCAGGATATCAATTCCAATGTTTCATGTAGTCGTGTCCAGATCCGGTCTTGACTATAAGAGATATTTATGTAAAAGCGAGTTTTCCTATAAGAAAAAATACAAACTTTTAGGGGCTATTATATGAAACCCTAAAATTTGAGGTTCTAAACAAGTATTTCATCCCTAAGGTCGGTCTACGTCTACTAGTTACCATTATATTCCATTTACTTGTTTTGATTTTTGTTTTCTTCTTAGGGGAGATTCTTTTTCCTTTTTATATATATATTCTTAAAACACTTTCATTATAATACTCAAAGAACATACATTCAAAGTACAGAAAGGGATCAAAGGTGATCCAAAGAACAAAAAGAAAACATAGGATTCCTAAATAAAAAGATCCTTAAGGCAATCAGGAAAACCTCTAGCAATGTAGGATTGAAACAAATTTTCCTTAACAACACTATTTAGCAATACGAAAAGCCGCATTAAGGGCCTGGCGTGACGGCGATTCTACTCGCCAAGACAAAAAAATTATTAAGCAAAGAAGAGAATTTCCGATAGTAGAACTTTAAAGCGGGCCAAACAGCTGGTTTGGATAAAGCTCCTACTAGAGTATGATCTTCACTAGAGAAGATAATGTTATCAAAGTGGGGGGATTTCATATTTTCAATTGCCCAGCTCCAACTTTCAAAAAATATTCTGTCTGGCTGAGAACATTGTTGAAAGACCTTCTTCCATGAAGTAACACTTTTCCATCTGAATTCCTAAGAATCCAAGACGCTCCACATTCAAATCGATTTTTGTCCCAAACATAACCAATGTCACATTTCAACCAAGTAACATGTGGTGGTTTCCAGCCAAAAATAATTTTTTTCTTTCTTTCTAGATTAGTTGCACGCTCTTGGTCTTCTAAATCTTTAACTAAAAATCAGTGATCTATCTCTTCAAAGATTGATCTCGTAAAGGTTGATCCCACTGATAAACTTCCATTGAAGAGAAGACAATTTCTATTCTTCCATATTGACCACATAATCCAAGGGCCACTCCTTCTGATATGATAAGGACAACTTTGATTTTTCCCCATCTGTAGAACGTAGTAAATGTTGGAGTAGATGGAGAAGGGGTCAAAACCATTCTCTGGAATAGGAAAGTTACATAGAGCCCATGACTGCCTTGCAATAGTACAAGTAAAAAGGACATGATTCATTGATTCTCCCTCCAAACCACAAATTTGGCATTGAGTGTCAACCTTCATTCCTCTTTCGACGAGATGATCAACAACAGGGATGGCACCGCTAATGACTTTCCAAAGGAAAATCTTAATTTTTGGTGCAGTTTTAAGAGTCCAGATGCATTGCTTAATACCACTTAGTGAAGGCCGGGCTTGTCATGAAACTAAAGCCTCTTTTCTAGCATTCTTTTCTGCAAACCAATATCCAGACTTTACAGAATACTCTCCAGAGCGCGAATGGTTCCAGAAGTAGAAATCCAGTGAAGAAATAACTGGCTTTTTTTAAAATCAGCTCAATATCCTATCTGTAAAATAGGTTTTCCAACTTCTGAAAGTCCCATAAGTGAGTGTTAGGAAGTAGGAGGTCTGATATCTTGAGGTTTAAGTCTACCAAGATATTCTTCATAAGAGGAATGCACAGCCTTTCTCCATCAACCAACTAAGGCGTACTCCAAACTAAATTGAAAGACCATTACCTATCATATGCCTTAAACCCTTAGCTAGGAGTCCTCTGCCATAGAGGATGCTGCACCAAGCATATGAGGGTCTATTACCAAGAGGAGCTGATAAGAAAGCTCCATTAGGAAAATAGCAACTTTTCAAAAAACGGCTCAGAATAGACGACTGATCAGAGAGAATACGCCAAGCTTGTGTAGCAAGGAGAGCCTGATTGAATAATTCAATATCCTTAAAACTCATTCCTCCCAAATATTTTGAGACACATAGCTTATCCCAGCTGAGCCAATGTATCTTGCCTTTGTCCTCCAAATCTTTCCACAAGAACGTTGCCATAGAAGATGTGAGATTGTTGCATGTGGTCTTTGGTAGTTTAAAACAAGACATAGCGTGAATTAGCATAGCCATGGCAACAAACTTCAAAATGATCTCTTTTCCAACTAGACATCCTGCCTTTCATTTTTTCCTGAATATATGCAAGCATTTCCATTTTCGAGCCACTAAAACATTCTAGAAGACGAAGATAAGTTCCAGCTCCACCTTCTGAATAAATATGAATCTTTGACTGAATATGTTCTTTTAAATTCAGACTGATATTCTTACCAAAAGTGAGGGAGGATTTTGAAAGGTTTATGACCTGTTTTGTTGCTTCACCATACTTGTGTAAAATGTCTTGAAAGATCTGACATTGGTAAATATCAGCCTTGTAGAGGAATAGACTAGCGTCTGCAAAAAAAAAGTGGTGAATTTCAGGACCATCCAAGTTGAATTGAATCACATTTAAATCTCCCCTGGAAGCAGCTTGGTTCAGCATATGCGTGAGCCCTTCAGTGCAAAGAACAAAGAGAAAAGGAGATAACAAATCGCCTTGTCTTAAACCTCTCTCAAGGGAAATGAAACCAATGATTGGCCATTCAAAAGAATAGAATAGTTGACCTTGGTTATACAAGACATGATCCATCTAACCCAAAGATTGTCAAAACCAAGAGACTGTAGAAGAGCTTTCAAATAGTTCCATTCAACTTTGTCGAAAGCTTTTGACATATCCGTCTTAGCTACCATGAAAATTTTGAGATTGCACCATGAGTTCTAAGGGTATGGACAGCTTCATGGGTGAGAATAATGTTATCAGATATAAGTCTATCTGATACAAATGTTGATTGAGTTGGAAAAACGATCTTTGGAAGAAAATGCTGAAGTCTGACAGCTAGGATTTTAGAAATAGTCTTGAACATAACCGAACATAAACTAATAAGCCGAAGATCAGACATCAGAGAAGCATTTGTCTTCTTTGGTATAAGAAAAAACTGTGTATAATTCCGTTCCGATGGCATAATACCCGTTTCGAAGAAAAACGGACTTCTTTGGTAAGTTGATCACCCAGAACATCCCAATATTTTTGAAAGAAAAACCCATACATTCCATCAACACCAGGCGCACTATCAGGTTTAATAGAAAAAAAAACTCTTTCCTTAACTTCATCTTTTGTAACTCTTCTAGTAAGAAAAAAATTCATATCACTTGTGACCCTGGACACGATTCAGAGACACTCGATTCTCAAGCATAACCATCACCATTGATGACATACATACATACCCATCGATCGACACCGGCTATACCAGATCATGAAACAGCTGGTACCGAGAGGCTATACATGATAAGCTTGGTGAGATCACGTTCTCCTCAAGACTTGCTGAAGAAGATGTCTACCAAGAGCTGAAGGACATCTCAGAATAAACATATGCCAGACTTGGAATGCAACAACGCGACATTGGAAATCTTCAGCATAGGATGCATGATGGTGAGGTTGTTAGAGAAAGATTAAAAAAATCAATGGACCAGGGAGATGAAGCATTAGAAGCTTTCATTGTCACTTGGTTCCAGATGAGCGAAATGAAGTGGACACTTGCATACAACCAAGTGGTCACTTTGATCATTACTAGCCACAAACAACCTCCAAATTCAAGCTAAATGACTATAACACTGCTGAGTGAGAGGCAACTCACTATTAGGTAATTTCTTATAGTTTTTAATATTTACAAGTTATTTATTTTTGTTTTTTACCTTTATTTGGGTTCGGTTCGTTTGTTTAGTCCGGTTCTAGTATTTTTCTAATGAAATAAGCCATAGTTAGTTTGGTTTGGTTTGTTTGTGTTCGGTTCAGTTTATATTCGGTTTGGTTTGTATTCTGTTTGGTTTGTATTCGATTCGGTTCGGTTTGTATTTTGGATCGGTTTAATTAGATTCTTTTTAGTTTAATTTTTTTAAAGATAAGTGAACTAAATTAAATATAAAACTGAAAAAAAACTTTTCAAAAAGTCACAAAATTATATAAGTATTAAACAAATGAAAGTTAACTAAGGTAAAAAAAACAACATCATTAGTAATGTCTCTTATATCATTATTTAAAATCCTGCAATGAATCATCTTTTTTTTTTTTTGATGAAATGTTAAATTTATTGATCAACTTTAAAAGAACATATGTACAAAAATGAGTTTTTAGACTACTAAAGGCTACTGCATAAACTCTAGACTATAGATGAGCACTAAACCATCTCTGCATCAGTCCATATAGCTTTTGATTCGAGCGGTATAGTTTGCAGCAGTAATCCTTTCCTATTGACTTATCAATTAGCCGAGCCAGCTGATCTACAGTTTTTCCCGTCCCGTTGTGTCGCCGGTCGTTCCCTCCCTCCATATGAAGTAACGGAGGTTTGCAGGGCCAGACACAATAAGATAGAAGTAAGCCGATCATAAGACCCAAAAGCATACTTTGCAGCGTGATTTCCCAGTCCGGTCAGGGTCTGAACCAACAGATTGCCTACAACCTGTAACCAGAGTGTGAAGTTATGGACAACGCAAAAAAGATGGTCTCTTGTCTCATCCGGCTCACCACAGTAACCCACCATTGCCATGCCCCATTGTCTAGTACGATGACCCGTAGCTAGTCTGTCTCTAATGGCCAACCAGGTTATAAATGCATAGCGGGAACTCCTTGGGGAAACCAGACTAGCTTGCTCCACCTTACTTCCTCCTTTCGCCCACGTAGCTGTTGCCAAACCTCCGCGCTACAACACATCCTTATAGTTATCTTCTCCATACTTCCACAACACACCATCAGGACTGCTGATAGAGATAGCGGAAGGCCGGAGACACTCAGAACTACATCTCTATGTGTTGATCACGACAGCTTCGAAACCTCCATACACCATCACGCAAGACCTCGCAGATTTTGACTCCCTTGCTATACCAAGCTTTTGCGTACCGACCTCTCCTGTGATCTCAATCAGGCGGCCTAGTGGGTGCCATTATCAGTCCAGAACCTCACACTGCATCCATCCTTATATCCATTCTTAGAAGCCTTTCACCAAAGGTTTAAGCCGCAACAATTTCCTCCAAACCCATGATCCCAGCCCTGTATCCTTTGCATCCCAGAATGTCTCCCCTCTCAAAAATATTTCTTCACCAGTCTCCCCACAGAGAAGAGGTGCACGAGAACAGCCTCCATATAAGCTTTAGCATGAGCACAGTACTAACTTCACGCACCCGTCGAATACCCAAACCACCTTCTGCATACGGGTAACACCTTCTTCCCAGGCGATTTTGGCCTTGGAGGAATCATGGGGCGAGCCACTCCATAGGAAAGCCGAGCACATACTCTCTATTTCATCAATACATGCTTGAGGAAGACAGAAAGCAGCACACCAAAAGTTGGTCACTCGCAATTACTGACTTAATGAGCTGAAGCCTACCTGCATAGGAAAGAGCTTTACTTGTCCAGGAGAAAGCGTTTCCTAACCTTTGATATTAAGGCTCATAATCATTCTTAGACATGATTTTAGAGGTGAGAGGAAGGCCCAAATACTTAATAGGCAACGCAGAGATCGACAGCCCCACCACTGCTGCTCATTTTCCAAAGCATGTTTTCTCCCGGCCAGCTGCAAACACCGTAGACTTTGCGATGTTGATTCTCAGCCCTGATAAATCCCCGAACTGCTGGAAGACAGAGAGAGTGTGACGAAGTGATGAGGGTGAGCCATTTGTGAAACAACAATGTCGTCCGCAAAACTCGGATGGGACAAATTCACATCTTTACACTGAGGATGATAGCCAATAAGATCTCCCCCGGCCGCCTTGTTTAGAAGCTTCGATAGCACATTACTAATGATGACATAGAGATATGGAGACAATGAGCATCCCTGTCTAATCCCCCTGCTACTAGCAAAGAAGCCCTCAAGCTCCCCATTTACGGAGACCGAGAACGCCGCTGTGTCGATACACGCATAATCCAGGCAACAAACATATCCGGGTACCGCATGGCACCAGAGTATCTGAACGACCAACTACTGTGTCAAAGCTTTAGATATGTCCAGTTTTTATTGTTGCGCGAGATGAGATCGATGGCTTATGGTAGTCCTTGACAAGCTCAGTAGCTAGTAGGACGTTCTCAGTAGCAGTCGTCCCTCTACAAAGCACACTGGTTTAGCTCAATGGCTTCCGGAAAGTAGTAGCTCAATGAATCATCTTCCATGTGACGCTGTGGAGAAGATTTTTTGTTTTTAATAAAATTTGCTTTAGGTTTTAGGTTTGATTTAACATCTACATTTACATATATATAAGAATTAAGAATAAAACTTTTCTATTTTTTTTAAATCAAATATTTTGATGATTACATATTAGGTTAGAAGCATATAAGTTACTGAATAAAAATAGAAATACATAGTTTAGTATTACAATTTTAGTATATTGGTTTTTACTAATATTTGTAATTAAATAATTACACATCGGTTTTTGGTTCGGTTTGGTTTTAAACCGAACTGAACCGAACCATTCGGGTTGGGAAAATTTTCAACCGAATGGTTTTGAAATAGACTTTGGTTTGGTTTGAATCGATTTCGGTTTGGTTGGTTTGGTTTGACTCGGTTTGGTTCGGTTTTTTTCCCACCCCTAGTCAAAAACTCTGACCTAATCCTTTTGTATATATAAGGATTATATCAGTTCTTCTAATGCTATTGGAAAAACACAGACCGAAGCAGAAGATGCGGAAAAAAAAGGAATTATTTTGATATTGGGCTTAGAGTAGGATTGGGCCCATGTCATTACAATCATCAGCTTGAGCCCAAATCCATACTAATCCTTTTGGTCGGTGGAAGACTTGAAGATGAACGTGGAAAGGTTGTTGGCTCTCAGTTAGGTTTGGAATGGTAGTAAGTCCTCGCCCTTGATTGTTGTTGAAAAGATGGGAAAGCCCATCGGCCCATATAAACCAGCCAACATTTTGTATATAAGGTGAAGCTAGTTAGTTCCCTTTTATCTCGGTCTCATCCATCGCTCGCTCCATAGTTTGCCCTACCTAACGAAACGTTTCACATTCGAGGTGGGTGATCTTGATTCAACAACTTGAGTCAGTATCTTAGGTAGTTTATTAGATCAGCCGCGATTTGATTTTGTTTGTGAATATGAATTTTGATTTTGTAGGGAAAATGAACAAAACAGAACATGGCGAGGGAGCAGCATGAGGAGGAGAACGCGTTGGTGATATGGAACATCAGCAACTGCCCGATTCCTGTTGGTCATGATCCTCTCCAGGTGGTTCCGAGAATACAAACGGCGCTGGAGAAGTTAAGACGCGATCGCCCCTATGGTCCTCTCTCTCATCACTGCCATTAGCGACAACCTAACAGAGATCCCTGGTGAAGACGTCATGAGGAAGCTTTCTTCCTCTGGAATCTCTCTTAAACATGCTGACCGTTAATCTTCTTTCTCTTCTCTCTCTCTTTTTACATTTTTAGATTTTTTTTTTTAAGTTACTGTTTGGATTCAGCATTGCCTTCCTTTTCTGAAACAGGGTTCACACGGATTTGTATCAGTGGTCCCGTAGGAATCCTCCTCCGGCTACTATAATGGTCATAACCGGTCATGAGGAACTGGAACATTTAGCTTCTACATTTTCTGGCCTTGAAGTGAAAGGATACAGAATTCTTCCTACTTATCCTCAGTCAAACCCAGCACTCCACCCTCTCTGCCTAAACTCTGTTTCTGGGAAACTTTACTGTCAGGTGTTTGTCCCTCTCTCTCTCCCCTCTCTCCCTCCTTCCTTCTAACTTTTCCAAATGATTTGGGTTCAGTAGTCCTAGCTGTGTACCAATAAGGTTCAAAATTGTGTGATTCTTATAAATCAGAATCTTAATAATATATAATTTACATGTGTCATCGTGTTCCAAATAAACCCGTTTTTAATTTTTAATTCCTTTCTCTTGTACCTAACCAAAGTCACACAATTGATTCACGAGGGTTAAAAAATTTATTAGTAGTTCATCCTTGAGTTTTTCTGTTTATTATTTAGTTAGATCGGATCAAGTTGTATTTGATTTCAGTCGGGTCGATTTGTAATCGCAGTTTCTAAAACGTGAAACAAAATTGTTGAGCTAGATTTTACAGAATTTATTATAACTGTGGAATTAGATCCATAGAAATATACAGTTTAGAATCTTTAAAGTGAATTCAACCCCTTTTATTTTTGTTTTGGTTTTCACAGATGCCGATAATAAACTGGAGACAACATCAAGACTTATTTTTTCTTACCGGTTGGATCGTGGAACGGGTGAATCTCCCTGGTCTTGTTCAGTTTGCCATTTTGATGCCCCAAGTTTTGAAGATTTCACAAAGCACCTCAAGAGTGAAACACATGCTTATTTTGTAAGTATTTCACTGCTGAATTTGTCTATAACGTTTTTCATTCTGATATTTACCACTCTTGGTTGTCAATTAGGTGTGGGACCTGGTCGCAAGCAAAAACAAAGTAGATCGCACCAATCCTGATAACTTGCAGCTTGGTCGCTCAGAGGTAATGTGTTTAAATCATATCCATCCATCTCATATATTCATAACAAGTTGCTTTTTTGATACCCATCTAAGACTGATTTCTTTTGCAGGAGTGGGACCTTCTCGCAAAAGCTGGCATGATGCGACGCGCTGAAGTTCTGAAACTCCGCGGCGCTTTCGCTCCTCCTCGTTCGAGGCCAGTTGATGCCAACTCTTTTAAGGAACCGTTCAAATCTGGAGAATAGGATAAGAGATGTGGACTTTGCAATGAAATTCTTAGTTTCTTTTTACAATAATGTTGGGTGCCTGTATTTGAAACTTTACTATGCATGGTAAAATAAAAGAACTTTATATCTCATTTTCGCTTTTCTTGTTGGGATCAACCTTCTCCATCTTCCGAATATCCAACTGTTTTTGTATATAGTTTCCTATATGTATCGAGTCCGCTTCAACTTTATACGTACCGTGTTCAACCGCTTAGTTAAATACTAACTTTTGTATATCTATCTTATATTATTAAAAGAGAAAGAACAAAAATAAAATACAGCTTTGGTCCCAATTCAGGTTTTACATTAGTGAAAAACATCCAATTCCCTAAGTAACAATTTTTAATTAGGTCTTCTTGGATTTGGATGATCCATAGGACCATAGCTTTGTAAAACTGAATCTGAGCCGACCAACCAAACTAAATAATTATATTAATACTATGTATATAGTTTACCCCAACAAAAAAAGCTCCGACCAGCTCTTCTGAATACCGAGCAGCTTGCGAACACCACGTACGTGCAAAAACAATCACGATCAAATAAAATCGAGATATCTTCAGAAATACACTTTCATACACCATTATAAACAAAAGGAAACTGAAGTGGATTATATTTTTTTAATTTTGTTTATAGGAATTGCATATTATTCTATTTTTTCATTTTGATACTTTTTTTTATAAAAGATATTTAAATATAGTTTGACTGTAAGCAGAGCTTGAAAACTCAGAAACTAAAAAATATTTCTTATAAATTTTTCCCATAATTTTAGGAGATTCAACTTTTGTATATAACCTTAAAAAATTCAGGATATCAATTCCAATGTTTCATGTAGTCGTGTCCAGATCCGGTCTTGACTATAAGAGATATTTATGTAAAAGCGAGTTTTCCTATAAGAAAAAATACAAACTTTTAGGGGCTATTATATGAAACCCTAAAATTTGAGGTTCTAAACAAGTATTTCATCCCTAAGGTCGGTCTACGTCTACTAGTTACCATTATATTCCATTTACTTGTTTTGATTTTTGTTTTCTTCTTAGGGGAGATTCTTTTTCCTTTTTATATATATATTCTTAAAACACTTTCATTATAATACTCAAAGAACATACATTCAAAGTACAGAAAGGGATCAAAGGTGATCCAAAGAACAAAAAGAAAACATAGGATTCCTAAATAAAAAGATCCCTAAGGCAATCAGGAAAACCTCTAGCAATGTAGGATTGAAACAAATTTTCCTTAACAACACTATTTAGCAATACGAAAAGCCGCATTAAGGGCCTGGCGTGACTGCGATTCTACTCGCCAAGACAAAAAAATTATTAAGCAAAGAAGAGAATTTCCGATAGTAGAACTTTAAAGCGGGCCAAACAGCTGGTTTGGATAAAGCTCCTACTAGAGTATGATCTTCACTAGAGAAGATAATGTTATCAAAGTGGGGGGATTTCATATTTTCAATTGCCCAGCTCCAACTTTCAAAAAAATATTCTGTCTGGCTGAGAACATTGTTGAAAGACCTTCTTCCATGAAGTAACACTTTTCCATCTGAATTCCTAAGAATCCAAGACGCTCCACATTCAAATCGATTTTTGTCCCAAACATAACCAATGTCACATTTCAACCAAGTAACATGTGGTGGTTTCCAGCCAAAAATAATTTTTTTCTTTCTTTCTAGATTAGTTGCACGCTCTTGGTCTTCTAAATCTTTAACTAAAAATCAGTGATCTATCTCTTCAAAGATTGATCTCGTAAAGGTTGATCCCACTGATAAACTTCCATTGAAGAGAAGACAATTTCTATTCTTCCATATTGACCACATAATCCAAGGGCCACTCCTTCTGATATGATAAGGACAACTTTGATTTTTCCCCATCTGTAGAACGTAGTAAATGTTGGAGTAGATGGAGAAGGGGTCAAAACCATTCTCTGGAATAGGAAAGTTACATAGAGCCCATGACTGCCTTGCAATAGTACAAGTAAAAAGGACATGATTCATTGATTCTCCCTCCAAACCACAAATTTGGCATTGAGTGTCAACCTTCATTCCTCTTTCGACGAGATGATCAACAACAGGGATGGCACCGCTAATGACTTTCCAAAGGAAAATCTTAATTTTTGGTGCAGTTTTAAGAGTCCAGATGCATTGCTTAATACCACTTAGTGAAGGCCGGGCTTGTCATGAAACTAAAGCCTCTTTTCTAGCATTCTTTTCTGCAAACCAATATCCAGACTTTACAGAATACTCTCCAGAGCGCGAATGGTTCCAGAAGTAGAAATCCAGTGAAGAAATAACTGGCTTTTTTTAAAAAATCAGCTCAATATCCTATCTGTAAAATAAGTTTTCCAACTTCTGAAAGTCCCATAAGTGAGTGTTAGGAAGTAGGAGGTCTGATATCTTGAGGTTTAAGTCTACCAAGATATTCTTCATAAGAGGAATGCACAGCCTTTCTCCATCAACCAACTAAGGCGTACTCCAAACTAAATTGAAAGACCATTACCTATCATATGCCTTAAACCCTTAGCTAGGAGTCCTCTGCCATAGAGGATGCTGCACCAAGCATATGAGGGTCTATTACCAAGAGGAGCTGATAAGAAAGCTCCATTAGGAAAATAACAACTTTTCAAAAAACGGCTCAGAATAGACGACTGATCAGAGAGAATACGCCAAGCTTGTGTAGCAAGGAGAGCCTGATTGAATAATTCAATATCCTTAAAACTCATTCCTCCCAAATATTTTGAGACACATAGCTTATCCCAGCTGAGCCAATGTATCTTGCCTTTGTCCTCCAAATCTTTCCACAAGAACGTTGCCATAGAAGATGTGAGATTGTTGCATGTGGTCTTTGGTAGTTTAAAACAAGACATAGCGTGAATTAGCATAGCCATGGCAACAAACTTCAAAATGAACTCTTTTCCAACTAGACATCCTGCCTTTCATTTTTTCCTGAATATATGCAAGCATTTCCATTTTCGAGCCACTAAAACATTCTGGAAGACGAAGATAAGTTCCAGCTCCACCTTCTGAATAAATATGAATCTTTGACTGAATATGTTCTTTTAAATTCAGACTGATATTCTTACCAAAAGTGAGGGAGCATTTTGAAAGGTTTATGACCTGTTTTGTTGCTTCACCATACTTGTGTAAAATATCTTGAAAGATCTGACATTGGTAAATATCAGCCTTGTAGAGGAATAGACTAGCGTCTGCAAAAAAAAAAGTGGTGAATTTCAGGACCATCCAAGTTGAATTGAATCACATTTAAATCTCCCCTGGAAGCAGCTTGGTTCAGCATATGCGTGAGCCCTTCAGTGCAAAGAACAAAGAGAAAAGGAGATAACAGATCGCCTTGTCTTAAACCTCTCTCAGGGGAAATGAAACCATATGATTGGCCATTCAAAAGAATAGAATAGTTGACCTTGGTTACACAAGACATGATCCATCTAACCCAAAGATTGTCAAAACCAAGAGACTGTAGAAGAGCTTTCAAATAGTTCCATTCAACTTTGTCGAAAGCTTTTGACATATCCGTCTTAGCTACCATGAAAGATTTTGAGATTGCATCATGAGTTCTAAGGGTATGGACAGCTTCATGGGTGAGAATAATGTTATCAGATATAAGTCTATCTGATACAAATGTTGATTGAGTTGGAAAAACGATCTTTGGAAGAAAATGCTGAAGTCTGACAGCTAGGATTTTAGAAATAGTCTTGAACATAACCGAACATAAACTAATAAGCCGAAGATCATACATCAGAGAAGCATTTGTCTTCTTTGGTATAAGAAAAAACTGTGTATAATTCCGTTCCGATGGCATAATACCCGTTTCGAAGAAAAACGGACTTCTTTGGTAAGTTGATCACCCAGAACATCCCAATATTTTTGAAAGAAAAACCCATACATTCCATCAACACCAGGCGCACTATCAGGTTTAATAGAAAAAAAAACTCTTTCCTTAACTTCATCTTTTGTAACTCTTCTAGTAAGAAAAAAATTCATATCACTTTGTGACCTGATATGTGGTGTTTTTAATACCAATACATGTGCACTTTGAGCTCATTTTCAGTCCTAATTCGTGTTTAATTTACATCATTCCAGGTTGGGAACAGGTGAAAGAGTAAAGGAGAGAGTTTCAGGAAGTCAGATGCTGTTTTGAAGGATTCAACATGGAACAGTCATTTAGAACAACCCAAGGGTTGCTCCAGAAGAGATCAAGCATTAGACTGTTCCCGATCGTTAAGGAAACTTCCTATTCTGGAGTTTGCCCTAGTTTTCGACTTTCTCTTTCTCTTATTCCCCTATCACCAGCGCCCCCCTATAAAAAGGGGAGGCTATCGTTTTCTTAAGATGACACGAGTTTTTACAAAGAAACCTAAATTGCTTTTTGGATTCTACGCAACTTGTAAGGGAGAAGGCTCCATCTCTCATTCTCACGAGAAGATTTCCCTGAACCCTTTGTCTTTTTACTTATTTTATATGCAGTATTATTCAGAAATCTTGTTTGTGTCATCCTGCTTAATGATTGAGTAGTAGGCAAAGCTTGCTTAGGGTTGTAGGGTGTTAGCCGCATGAACTGAACACAAATAAGTGATCTCAACTATCTTCATTCATATTGATCTTACTGCCTGCATTGAACTGATCACTTAATGTCGGATCTATGATTTAATCCGCTAGCTAACCGTTAGGAGATAAGTCGACATATATTGAATGAGCTTAGTATCCCTAATCAGCGAGAGTAGATATTAGGGTATTAAGTGAACTAATCAGATCTCGCATCTAAAGCTTGCTTTCGCGTCTTGTTCCAAGCGAGAGCTTAGGATTCAAGACCGACTCGCATAGGGATCAAGATCACGATAGTGAGTTGTTCCAGCTGAGTGATCTGAGTTCTAGATCGCATTTCATCGCACTTGAATAGTTGTTCAGTTCTGCAAGTAACATCCGATTATTGACCCTAAGCCAGCTTCATTTAAATTGAATTCAAATTACCTAGGCATTCTTGTTACTTTTGTCGCAATTAATTCTCAAAACCCACTTGTTTCTCAGCTTGACATTGAACTCATAAGAGTAAAGAGTAAACTGGTCCTCTGGATTGAATCTCAAATACTATAATTACCACTGTTAACTTGACAGTAGCAAGGATTCATTTTTAGTGTATCAAGTTTTGGCGCCGTTGCGACGGGGACTAAGCTTTTACCTTTATTTTTCGGTTTAATATTTAGCCTGAGATATCTAACTTGCTTTACTTCTTTGTTGGAACAGATGATCCAAGTGCATGACCAGTAGACATACTCGGAGCAACGCACAAGGACCACTACATCAGCTGACTAACGAAGAACTCGCAAGATTAGAAAGACAGAACCGTCAACAGCCAAGAACAACCGACACCAACATGGGTGATCATGGCAATATGGATGACCTCACTGCTGCATTGGCACTCATTCAACAACAAATGCAGAATCAGCAACAGCAGATGCAGCAGATGCAGCAAACCATCCAGAATCAGCAACAAGCTGCACAAGAGCAAGCAGCCGAGAACGCTGCGCGAGAGGAGCGTGGTGCTCTTATTGGGGAGCGAAACCTTCCGAGGAATTTTGCTACTAACCGCTCTCCCATCAACCCTCCACCCTGTACTCGACAGGATTATGAGATCAAACCTGCTCTGATTGGTCTGGTACAGAAGAGCACATTCAGTGGCCTCACTTCAGACATACCAATGGACCACATAGAGGCCTTTGAGAGGATCTGCAATTTCTCTCGCTCAAATGGAGTGCCACCGGATTACGTCAAGTGCACGCTGTTCCCATTTTCTCTCGAAGGGAAAGCCGCACGTTGGCTGCAATCTCTCCCAACCGGTTCTCTAACCTCATGGGACCAGGTTCGATCAGCATTCCTGAGCCACTTCTACACAAAATCCAAAACCGCGGCTCTAAGGCATAGAATCTCCAACTTCAAGCAGAAATCTGATGAACCCTTTTATGAAGCTTGGGAGAGGTATAAAGAGTACCAGAGGGAATGTCCACACCACGGGTTTGATGACGATTACATATTGGAGGTGTTCTACGATGGAGTGAGCTATGAGTACCGGAACACCCTTGATTCCTCTAGTAACGGAGATTTCATGACTCAGACCACTCCTGGTGCATTCGCGCTGATTGAGAACATGGCTTCTAGTTCACTCAACAAGAACAAAGAGCATGATCGCTCTAAAAGTGTGAACAGCATAGACGATATAGCGGCGAAGATGGACCAACTGCTGAAAGGAAACCAGAGCCAGGTTTTCATAATGGAAGAAGCAACTCCTGAGAAAAATGCGGGGGATAAGGCGTTTGAAGCTGAGCAGGCAGGAGACGATCAGCAGGAAGTGAGTTACGTAAATGGACAAGGGTGGCAGCTGAAGAATTATCACCCAAACCCTAACGTAAGGAACAATCCACAACTCTTCTGGCCTAAGCAGGACAAACAAGTTGATCCGGCGCAGAACAACCAGGGCCAGTATTCGGGATATCAGAAGAACTATCAGCCCCGAACATATGTTCTAAGCCAACCGCAGAGCAATCAGCCTCAAATACAGAACCACCAGAACACTCAAGTCGCTACCTCCACCCCTGTCGCTGTTCCGCAAGATGAAACTAAAACCATGCTGCAGCAACTCCTCCAAGGACAACAGCTCCAAGGGAAAGCGCTGAACCAGGTCACCACTGAGATCAATACTAGGATGAACCATATGTTCGGAGACCTGAGCACCAAATATGATAATGTCGCAAGCCATATGAGACAGATGGACATTCAGATAGCTCAGACTGCCGAGAGTGTCAAGAGACAGCAAGGTACTCTACCTGGTAAAACAGACAAAAACCCCAAGGAGTGCAATGCGGTTCAGCTAAGAAGCGGGAAGCAACTTTCCGAGCCAGAAAGGAGAAGGTTCACCGCGGCTGAGAAAGGCAAGCAGAAAGAGTCAGAGCAACCGCTAGCCGACCAAGCAGATGAGGGGAATACAGAGCCGGTAGTCGAAACAGCCTCGCCACGCTCAGAACAACCGGCTGAAGCAGTGCGCCCGATTCCAGAGGCTGTTCCTCCTCGCGAATACATTCCAAAAGTCCCTTACCCTGTTCCAGCGAAGGTCACTCGTAAGGACAAGGAGGAAATAAAATGCAGGAAGATGCTGGAAGATCTAACCGTCCGACTTCCCCTGATGGATGCGATTCAGATGATGCCCTCCATGCGTAGCTTTATGAAGGGGTTGATCTCAGGGAAAATATCAGACGAGAGCGAGTTCATGACAGTTTCCAAGGAATGCAGCGCAGTGCTTCAGAACAGGCAAATAAAAAAACGAGGAGATCCCGGCAAATTTGTCCTCTCTATTCAGATTGGGAAGACAGTTTTCGCCTGCTCCTTGGTGGATCTTGGGTCTAGCGTGAATCTAATGCCCTACTCTGTCGCTTTACGACTCGGATACACGCACTTCAAACCAACTAAGATGTCCTTGGTTTTCGCAGACAGATCAGTCAAATCTCCTGTTGGTATTCTAGAGGATCTCCAAGTGAAAGTAGGGAACACCACTGTTCCAGCAGACTTCGTTGTTCTGGAATTGGAAGAAGAGTCTAAGGACCCCCTCATCTTGGGAAGACCATTCTTATGTACTGTCGGAGCTATCATTGATGTGCGACAGGGAAAGATTGATCTGAATCTTGGGGACATAGTTATGCAATTCGAAATGGATGAGTTGCTAAAGAAGCCGATGTTGGATGGACAAACCTTTGAGGTCAATGAAGGGGTTGATCCGCTCCAACCACAAGAAGGAATGATCGAGGAGATTCTTACCGAAGACCCACTGGAACTTGCACTGGTGCGTGCTGAAGCCGAGCAGAGTATGGTGAACATTGATGCAGATGGATATGCCAAGATGCTTGACTCCGCAAGGAGTATGGGGAGAATGGTAGCAAGTCTAAGTCTGGGGGAGGATATCAACAGGTGCGAGACCACTCCATCTGGAGCGACCCCTAAACCGGACCAACCAGAGGATCCCTGGAGCGAGCTCAAGGCTCCCAAAGTTGAGCTAAAACCCCTTCCCAAAGGGCTCAGGTACGCTTTCTTAGGTCCGAATTCCACATATCCTGTCATTGTGAATGCTGAGCTGAATAATGTGGAAACTGCATTGCTTTTATGCGAGCTTAGAAAATATCGTAAGGCATTAGGATATTCGCTAGCTGACATCCCTGGTATTTCGCCTGATTTATGCATGCATAGAATCCACTTGGAAGATGAATCAATGACTTCTGTTGAACATCAGAGGAGGTTAAACCCGAATCTAAAAGATGTCGTTAAGAAAGAGATAATGAAACTTCTTGAAGCAGGTGTGATCTATGCGATTTCTGATAGTAAATGGGTCAGTCCTGTTCATGTTGTACCTAAGAAAGGTGGGATCACTGTTATCACAAATGAAAAGAATGAATTGATCCCTACTAGGACAGTGACAGGACATCGCATGTGCATAGATTTCAGGAAATTAAATGCAGCAACTAGAAAGGATCACTTCCCACTCCCTTTTATTGATCAAATGCTTGAGAGATTGGCTAACCACCCATATTACTGCTTTTTAGATGGTTATTCAGGTTTCTTTCAGATTCCCATCCATCCAGACGATCAGGAGAAGACGACGTTCACATGTCCCTACGGAACGTACGCTTACAGGAGAATGCCATTCGGCTTGTGCAATGCGCCAGCAACGTTCCAGCGCTGCATGATGTCGATCTTTACTGACCTGATTGAAGACATTATGGAAGTTTTCATGGACGATTTCAGCGTCTATGGAAGCTCCTTTAATGTCTGTTTGTCAAACTTGTGCAGGGTTCTTAAAAGGTGTGAGGAGAAACACCTCGTACTCAACTGGGAGAAATGCCACTTCATGGTCACAGACGGGATTGTTCTAGGGCACAAGATCTCCGAGAAAGGAATTGAGGTGGATAAAGCAAAGATCGAAGTGATGATGAGTTTGCAACCACCAGCAAACGTGAAGGCCATCAGGAGTTTCTTGGGTCACGCTGGGTTTTACCGACGGTTTATCCAGGATTTCTCGAGGATAGCAAGACCACTCACCAGACTGCTCTGTAAGGAGATCAAATTTGATTTCGACAGTGAGTGTCTAGCTGCTTTCCACACCATCAAGGGAGCTCTAGTCAGCGCACCCGTTGTGCAGCCACCAGACTGGGACCTACCCTTTGAAATCATGACTGATGCAAGCGATTTCGCAGTTGGAGCAGTACTTGGGCAGCGTAAGGACAAGAAACTTCATGTGATCTATTACGCTAGCAAAACTATGGATGAAGCTCAGTGCAGATACGCTACAACTGAGAAAGAGCTTCTGGCTATTGTTTTTGCTTTCGAAAAATTTAGGTCCTACCTAGTGGGATCTAAAGTGATTGTGCACACAGACCATGCTGCTCTTAAGTACCTGCTCACCAAGAAAGATGCGAAACCGAGGTTGTTAAGGTGGATTCTTCTTCTCCAAGAATTTGATCTAGAGATAAAAGACAAGAGAGGTGTCGAGAATGGGGTCGCTGACCATCTATCCAGAATGAAGATTGAGGACGACACAACTCTTGATGAGGAACACCCAGTTGAACACGTCAACGCGATTGGTCTGTGTTACGCGGAACAATCTATAAGAACCGCATCAGACTGCTCCAGCATCGCGAAACAACCTCCGAGGAAGGCGCCCGATTGTTCTCATATCTCGAGACATCCTGTCGCCTTGATCCAAAAGCAATATCCTCACCTCCCATGGTTTGCTGAGATTGCTAACTATCTAGCTGCTGAAAAGCCACCACTTAAGTTCACAGGAAACGATAAGAGGAAATTCCTGAGAGAAGCTAGGCGTTATGTTTGGGATGAACCGTTCTTGTACAGACAAGGCAAGGATGGTTTGTTCAGAAGGTGTGTTCCAGAGGCAGATATCCCAGGAATTCTGCACCACTGCCATGGTTCATCTTACGCAGGTCATTTTGCTGCATTCAAAACGGTTTCTAAAGTCCTCCAAGCAGGATTCTGGTGGCCGACTATGTTCAGGGATGCTCAAGCCTACGTAGCCAGATGCGATGCATGCCAGCGACTTGGGAACATCAGCAAAAGGAATGAGATGCCTCAGAATTACATTCTAGAGGTTGAGGTATTCGACTGTTGGGGAGTCGATTTCATGGGACCATTCCCTGCGTCCTTCAAGAACGAGTACATCCTTGTCGCCGTTGACTACGTGTCTAAGTGGGTAGAAGCAGTAGCAAGCCCTACGAACGATGCAAAAGTGGCGACTAAGATGTTCAGCTCAATCATATTCCCAAGGTTCGGAGTGCCTAGGGTCGTAATCAGCGATGGTGGAACACACTTCATCAACAAGGCATTTCAGGGCCTTTTAAGGAAGAATGGAGTGAACCACAAAGTGGCAACCGCTTACCATCCACAGACGAGCGGACAAGTTGAGGTGTCCAACAGGGAAATCAAAAGCATCCTGCAGAAAACTGTCAACACTTCACGAAAGGACTGGTCGCTTAAGCTGGACGATGCGCTATGGGCCTACAGAACAGCCTACAAGACGCCGCTAGGAACGACCCCCTACCACCTTGTGTATGGTAAAGCATGTCACCTCCCCGTCGAGCTTGAATACAAGGCCGCATGGGCAGTCAAGCTACTGAATTTTGACATCAAGCCAGCGACCGAGAGACGCATGATCCAGATTCATGAACTGGAGGAGATAAGGCACCTCGCCTATGAAAGCTCCAAAATCTACAAAGAGAAAACCAAGGCCTACCATGACAAGAGGATCATTGCCAGACAATTCGAACCCAACGATAAGGTCTTGCTTTTCAATTCAAGGCTGAGACTGTTCCCAGGGAAGTTGAAGTCTAGATGGTCCGGGCCTTTCACTGTTAAGGAAGTTCGACCCTACGGAGCAGTTGTGCTATTAGACAGAAAAGGGGACGAGTTTGTAGTGAATGGACAGCGCGTCAAGCACTACCTTGCTGACTCCACTATCGCAGAGGGAGAAGAGATTCCCCTAAGCGAGCCCCCATCAGCCTGATCGATTGATCCAAGTCGAGCTAATGACTTTAAACAAGCGCTTGGTGGGAGGCAACCCACTGGTCAGTACATACATTGTCTACATAGTCTGTTCTTTTCCTTTTCTAATTTATTTTGCAGAAAAAGAAAATCGGACTCTTCACTCAGAACAACCAACGGACTGTTCTTCTGCTAGAACAACCCATCGACTGTTCCAGGTAAGTGTTCCGACCAAAAAAAAAAAAAAAAAATAAAAAAAAAAATAAAGAGGATAATTTCGGGACAGTTAGGGTTTTGCCTATTTAAGGCTTCACCCTTCACTTTCCCTTTCAGTCCGCCGTACACTGATCCCCCACTTGCGATTTCCTCTAAACAAACCACCAAATCTTTGATTCTCAACCGTTTTAAGTGGTTTTGCTTCTCATTCGTTTGGAATCTCGAGTTCTCTCTGTTTTTGCAGATCACTTCACCAGTTTCCACAGGTAAGAGACCCGACAATCCCAACCAAATCGCAACAAACTCGGTTTGCAATTTCATTTCTAAACCGCTTTCATAGATCGATTCTTGTTTAACCACTTGATATCGATCTCCCCTCGTGCTGTTAGGGTTGATTTAGAATATGAACACTCTCCTATTTCACGATTGCGATTTGAGTTTGATTTGGTTGAAATTTGTTGAAGTGAACAGCGGTTTGCAGTTTGCACAAGGAGAGATGGGAATACCTCGATTCCATTTCTTCTGTGTGACATAATAGAACTAATGCTTCATCTTGTTTGCCTTGTAGATGGCAAGAACTAAGCAATCCGCCAAGCGAACGAGAGCCACGTGCAGCACGCCACCCCCGCAAGTGCAGCAACAAACGTCCGCCTCCTACCCATGGCCCCGCGAGCAAGAGGGTGAACTGATTGATCTCGACAGCCCATTGCTCCTGGACTTCAATTGCGAGGGGTGGGATAAGGGGACAGCAGCTCGTTACAACGCCCTCCTCCGAGTTGACATGCTACCCACTCGTTTCTGCCACACAGAAACTTTGGCTGATCTTGGGATCGACGAGGATGTATTCGAAACGCTGCACGCCATCGGGATTGCTCCTCTGTGCTACACATCGCACGAGCTCTATCCAGACCTTGTTCGCCAGATGCTCGCCACGGCCACGATCACCTACGAGGATTCCGACGCACCCTCCTACGCCAACTGCTCGTTCTCTTTCATGGCGGATGGAGAGTACTGTCGCTTGTCCCTCGACAAGCTCAATGAAATCTATGAGATGGCCGCTGAACCGAAGGGGGTAGCGGTGGCGAAAAAGTTCTCTCCCTCTAACGCCTTTTGGGACTGCATTGCAAATGGGAACTTCACAGCAGGGAAGGTCTACCAGTCGCAGATTCGGAACCCCGCGCTTCGTGTCATCGCGAAGATCATCTCGAACCTCCTGTTCGCCAAGGATCTGACATCGAAGGTCACCAACGGGGAGCTGCAAACCCTGTACACTGGTATTGAGGATGAAATTCGCGCCTCTGGTTCCGGAATTCCCATTCAAAGGGTTAAGACGAATCCCGGTTTCAACTTCATCACCATGATATGCGAGCGGCGACAGTGCCTTATGCACGGCTCGAAGAAGAAAGACAGGAGCGGCAGCCTGCTCACACCGCTTTTCAAGCATTTCGGCATTGATCTCACCAAATACAGCGTCAACAAGGAGGTCCAGTACCTCGACATCAGGTACCTAATGGCGTGCCACATCATGCGAGATGAAGAGACCTACAGCTTTTTCGATAAAGCCGGTACTCAACTATTCACCAAACTGCCTCACCCCGAGATCACCAGGTTCAGTGTGTTTGAGAACATACGGTTTCTTCCTCCCCCCGAGCTCCTTTGCACTGATCCACGTGCTGCGGTCCCTGATGAAAACATGGATGATGTTGAGGACGTCACCCCTGAAGCCGACCCATCGTACGACCTCGGAGAGCTCGCTGATGTAACCGATGATCACGCTTACAGACGCTGGATGGTGGACTCGCAGCGAAAGAACAACAGCCTCATGCGGAGGATACTCCACCTCATCACTGGGGGATGCATTGGAGGGAGCGACCAGCGCCAGTCCACGACAGATCGCCCACCAAGATCTCACCGTCCCGGCAAGGAACCCATGGGAACTGGTCCTTCTTCAGAGGAGGTTCATCGCTCGCGCAACAGGCGATCCCTTGACCCAGCCGAGAGCGGCGAGTCCGACTGAGTCCGCAAGGACTATCCTCTATCCATTGTTCTATCCATCTGAACTTGTTATTTTTATTTTTAATGTTTTATGCTGTGTTGCTTTTTGGCTGACCTCAGTTTCATTTCCACCAGGGATGGTGTCGATTAAGTCTGGGGGAAGCACTGTGTGCTGAAACTCTATTTCTTTGTTTTTGAGTCAGTCCTTGCGTCATTTGGATGTTTTATCGAGTCAGTTTAGGATCGAGTCAGTTAAAACTCTTGTGGGAATGAGGACCTTGTGATATATTCTTTTAACCACCTCGTGCTCTAACATTCTTATCCAGTGACCTTAGCAGTGATGAAAGAGCCCATACTTGGACCTGGAACACCCTTCGACCCATCTCATTTGACTCTCCAGAAGCTCTCATCCGATCAGGTTACACTGGGTAGACTCAACTCCTCCTAACTTGAACCTAATCTTGACTGAAATTCTTCTTGTTATGGGCACTAGATCAGGGAAACGAGACCAACGCTCAGGACTTCTTATTCTTTTTACCAATCTTGCTGATCCTGAGCGGCTAGCTCATTTTTAGCTAGTTCCAACCTTCTACCTAAGCCTTTATTTTCACCCTCATGCACTCTGTTTTTCAAAGTCATATGTGCAGATATGTGCAAAAAGGCCGGAGAGGATAGGATTGACACAACCCCTTACTCGTTAACGCCTGACACTCAGAGCAGTCGACGAGATCAATCCTAAAAGAAAGGAACAGTCAAAAGCGCATGAGAACAGTCGACAAGATCAATCCTTAAAGAGAGGAACAGTCGAAAGCGCATGGAACAATGGCACCCCGTGAGAAACAGAGGATAGACCCCCAGCGGCTGCAAATCATTCGTCCCGATACCTCTCTCCATCTCTATCCCTGAAAAAAAAAAAAAAAATGCTTTAATTTATTTATGATGGAGAGGGAAGATTCGAGATGCATGCTGCTGGAAAAGGGTGAGCAAGAAGTGGGTGCAGATTTTGGAGGAATGAAAAGAAGTCAAGAGCTGGAGAACAGTGGCACGATTGATCCACATTGTAGAACAACCTAATCCGTGAGGCAGAGATGAGTAAGGGTTGTGGGCTTCAACAGATCCGTCCTCTCTTGCTATTTTGCGCGATATCCTGCATGCACTCAAACACGGTAACCACCAAACACTCTCAGCTCCACCGTAAAACAGCCTATTCCTTATCAACCCGTCTACCCTGAATAGTGCTTGTAATGAGAAGCTCACGCTGTTCTTAAATGATCCTTAAGGGAGTTTTGTCTCGATAGTGCAACCTTTTCAGGTATGAGATATAGAGTACGGAGCTGATCTTCGAACAGCAATCGTGGGGTGTTCTGGTAAGGGTGTGCGATCTGATTCTACAGCTTGTATGGTTCAGAGATGTGTGGTAAGGGCATGGTTATTTAGACAAAGCGAGTTCCCGCTCCTTCAAACCTTTCTCCCTGCTCTTGAGGCTTGGTCTTGTTCGAGGACAAACAAGGATCTAAGTCTGGGGGAATTGATATGTGGTGTTTTTAATACCAATACATGTGCACTTTGAGCTCATTTTCAGTCCTAATTCGTGTTTAATTTACATCATTCCAGGTTGGGAACAGGTGAAAGAGTAAAGGAGAGAGTTTCAGGAAGTCAGATGCTGTTTTGAAGGATTCAACATGGAACAGTCATTTAGAACAACCCAAGGGTTGCTCCAGAAGAGATCAAGCATTAGACTGTTCCCGATCGTTAAGGAAACTTCCTATTCTGGAGTTTGCCCTAGTTTTCGACTTTCTCTTTCTCTTATTCCCCTATCACCAGCGCCCCCTATAAAAAGGGGAGGCTATCGTTTTCTTAAGATGACACGAGTTTTTACAAAGAAACCTAAATTGCTTTTTGGATTCTACGCAACTTGTAAGGGAGAAGGCTCCATCTCTCATTCTCACGAGAAGATTTCCCTGAACCCTTTGTCTTTTTACTTATTTTATATGCAGTATTATTCAGAAATCTTGTTTGTGTCATCCTGCTTAATGATTGAGTAGTAGGCAAAGCTTGCTTAGGGTTGTAGGGTGTTAGCCGCATGAACTGAACACAAATAAGTGATCTCAACTATCTTCATTCATATTGATCTTACTGCCTGCATTGAACTGATCACTTAATGTCGGATCTATGATTTAATCCTCTAGCTAACCGTTAGGAGATAAGTCGACATATATTGAATGAGCTTAGTATCCCTAATCAGCGAGAGTAGATATTAGGGTATTAAGTGAACTAATCAGATCTCGCATCTAAAGCTTGCTTTCGCGTCTTGTTCCAAGCGAGAGCTTAGGATTCAAGACCGACTCGCATAGGGATCAAGATCACGATAGTGAGTTGTTCCAGCTGAGTGATCTGAGTTCTAGATCGCATTTCATCGCACTTGAATAGTTGTTCAGTTCTGCAAGTAACATCCGATTATTGACCCTAAGCCAGCTTCATTTAAATTGAATTCAAATTACCTAGGCATTCTTGTTACTTTTGTCGCAATTAATTCTCAAAACCCACTTGTTTCTCAGCTTGACATTGAACTCATAAGAGTAAAGAGTAAACTGGTCCTCTGGATTGAATCTCAAATACTATAATTACCACTGTTAACTTGACAGTAGCAAGGATTCATTTTTAGTGTATCATGACCCTTGCCAGAAGGTCACAAAGGAGATCAAAATAATCCACCGAGTTGGAAGATTTAAAAAGGTTACTGTAGTAATAAATAGCAACTTGACCCTTTGAAGCTTCAGATCTTTGAAAACCCCCATTAACATCTTGTAGCTTAACAATCTCATTCTTAGATCTCAAGACTTTAACTGCAGCGTGAAAGATTTTGGTATTTCCATCCCCATGTAAAATCCAATCTTCTTTGCTCTTCTGTTTCCAAAAAGTTTCTTCTTCTTTAGAAGCATAGACAAGAGATTTCATTAGAAAGTTTAACCTGGAAGTAGATGGGTTCGACGAGGACTGCTCATGTTCTAGATCATCTTGAAGTTTAGAAATCCTTAGTGAAGAGTTAGACTGATTTTCCTTTTTCCATCTGCTTAAAGCCTTCCGACATAATCTGATATGAGAGGCCACACAAAGGTTGGGATTTGAAGAAGAAGAGTTACAGGCTTGATTTATGGTTTCAAAAACAAAAGGTTTACGAAACATCCTTTTATCAAATCTAAATGATCCCATGTAAGCGTCTTGGGACGAGATCAACTTAATCAGAATATGGCGATGATCAGAACCTCTTTTAGCAAGAAAATCTTGATTGGAAGCTGGAAATTGATCAAACCATTTTTGATTTCCGAAAGCTCGATCAAGTTTACTTTGAATCCATAGGTTTCCTCTCCTGCCTCCCCCTGTGAAACTATTCCCGGTACTTGGAAGTTCTAACATACCACATATTTCAATCATGTCTGAGAAGGCTTGAAAGGTGGAATCACTTCTTCTAGTGCCACCAATTTTCTCTGAATTGTTTAAAATTTCATTAAAATCTCCGAACATACACAAACTGCTTCTTCTGTTTATACTGAATCAAATCAATTGTTCCTAGATAATATGTCGTAGACTTATAGTTGGGTTGCCATATACACAAGAGACGTAGAAACACTTATCTTCATATATGCTTTTACATCCAAGACATTCTTGTCTGCATACAAAATGTTTATTTGAATCAAACTGAAACAGATAGGTCACAACACTAGCGTTAACGGGTGACGCTATGTGATAATGTGAACAGAAGAAGAAGCTTTAAAAGGGTTGTTGTTCAATCAAATGAGGAAAGGATTGTGATTAAACTCAGAAAGATCGTCCAACAATCCAGGAGAAAACGGAGAAAACTGATACGCCCATAACTGGTCATTATCCACCAAAAACTCGTTAATGTCAAATTCTAGGTTCATGATTTGATCCGTGTCTTCTTCGATGGCAGTTGCTTGTTGTTCTACTGGAGCAAGCTGAGGCATGGCCAATTCAGGCATGGCTTGGTCGATTTTTCCGAACCGAATCATCTTGAAACCGTTTGCAATATCATCATTAGTAGGCATGGGACTTCAGATATTCGGATCGGGTTCGGGTAAGATTCATTCGGGTCCGGGTTTTTCGGATAAATGAATTCTCTACCCAATAGGTACTTGGCGAATTTCGGTTCGGGTTTCAGATCGGATACCACCGGATCCGGGTCGGTTCCGGATACCCATTTATTATGTAAATCATATAGATATTTACTAAATAAAATAATTTACATGTAAATTGAAGTGGTTATGTGGTTACATACTCTACTTTTAGTGTGGCCAACCCGGGTTCGAGTCATTTAATTATCAATTTAATAAGAAAAATAATATTGAAATACAATATATATTTACAATATAGAAGAATACATATAAGTTGAAGTGGTCTGGTGGTAACATAACCACTTTTATACCTATCCAACCCGAATATCAATTATTTTGATAACCTAAGAAGCTTGCATGTTTTGAGAGTTGGCCAGGAGAGGACATCTATTTTTTGCATGTGTGAGTCTTTGACAGCGAGTACATCTCTTCTGAACTTTTTCATAGAAAAGGTATATAGTAGTTTGTTCTCCACCAGGTAAATTCAGAACCTTTGATCTCTTGAGGGGCTTGTTTAGTTCAATCCGAATCTTGGCTCGAACATAGTCTTGTGTCTGAGATTTTTCTGGATCAAAAGATACTACTTCCACATGACCAATCAGCCCACAAGCTCTGATATGGCTGGTATTGTGTAGTGATTAATCGGAATATTCCTTATCCTGACCAAAATTGAGACGAATTGTAAATATCCCGATGGAGGTCTTTCTACCCATCTTTCTATAGCTAAACCCCCAGTCTTTGAAGGTTTGCATGCCTTTGTCGAGGACATCTTGAAGGCCATATGCATGCATGAGATGAACTGGAATCTTTCTTTGGTGAGAGCGATACATCTAACTCGATTGACGATTTGCCATTTCCTCGGCATATCAAGTATGAGATCCGCCATGTTTTGATGTTCCGGGTTGAGAAGACGGTCGATTAGACTGCATGCATTCCGTTCTGTAGCATAGTATTGAGGAAGATCTGGTAAATTGTAAGGGGCATTGTCATCATCTTTTAGAGAAAGAGCTAACAGAGCATTATCCATTTCTGAAGATACGATGAGATAAAGAGATAGAGAAAAGAGGAATATGAAAGAGCAGATTTGAGAGATTCTGAGACAAAGTGTGGAATCTAAAGTCTTTCTTGTTGAAGAAACCAAAAAGATGGTCCAAAGCTCTAGAGAGGATTTATCTGTAGAGAGAGAAAAACTCAGTTTATCGCCAAAAATTACACTACAAAAAACTAATATATTATCATTTTCTTCTTTTTTTTCTTTTTTCTATTTATTTATTTCTTATTTTGGAAATTTTTGGCAAAGAAAAACTAATATATTATCATTTTTCTCTCTCTCTCTCATTTTATTGATGTCTTATATTATATTTTGCAAAAAGAAAGACCGTGGAATTAATTTTCAAAAGTCACAAATGATGAACCATTTACTTAAGCTTAATAGCTTAATTTTTTCTTTGCTTTCATATATTTAGTGTTTAGTGATATAGTCGTTTTGCCAACTTGTTCCCTTTTCTCCCCCAAAACATTAGCTACTATGTTACTTTTCATATTATATTCAATGTTGGGTTACGAATCTATATCGTATGCACGTATTGTAAATATATGTATGTTAATGGAGCTAATAATCAAGGGCGAGCACTTAATTATGTTTATTTTATGTATAAATTTATATTATAGTTTTGTATTTTTGTTTTTGCTTCATTTTTAAAAATTTAAGACTAAATTCGGTTTTGTTTCAGCAGTTTTATAAAGAAACTTTAGTTTTCGGTTTGATAATCGGTTAGTTTGATTTTTTTTTTAAATGTTAATCAAATTTTCAAACTGGAATAACCAGAATTAACCAAAATTTTAACCGAAATGTAATAGAAATTAGAAAACAAAAACTTCAGTTAGTTTTGGTAAAAATATTAAAAAGCAAACTACTGAAGACTGAATTGAACCGTATTTGTTTCGGTTCAATTCGCCGAGATTTTGGTTAACCCGAACTACTCGCAACAAACTGGACCGGCAAGCATATAACTTGGTTAGAAAACAAGAGGAAATAATTCAAATTGGTTCTTTACATTGGAATGAGGCGTGTCTACACTTCTGTGGGTGGAAGACTTGGAGATGGACATCATATTATTTTAGTGTTAGATTTTGTTTCGTGCCATATTATTTTCTGCGGATCCCATTAAAAGAAGGCATCATTTCTGCGTAATATGTTTTCTTTGTGCACTTATTTTGTTAAGCATGAATTTCTTTTTCTTTGAAACTAAATCATACTTTTATTCTTTTTTTTAATGCTAGAGTCTGCTGAAAAAAAATCTAGAACAACTAAGTATCTTATCGTGAACAAAAAAAATATAGTACTTTAAAATAAGGGTTTATTTGCCAAATAACCAAAAAAAAAATGAAAATTAGATTTTGGGAGAGAGAGTAGAGAGAGATAGGAAGAGAAAGTAGGAGAGAGAGGAGAATTTTGGTTAGTTAGTGTATTTAAATTTTTTTCATGTATATAGGATGCAATTTCCGTTAAAATAAATATGTAGTAAAATAAAAATGTAGTCAAAATTTGTATATATAAGGATTATATCAGTTCTTCAAATGCTATTGGAAAAACACAGACCGAAGCAGAAGATGCGAAAAAAAAAAGGAATTATTTTGATATTGGGCTTAGAGTAGGATTGGGCCCATGTCATTACAATCATCAGCTTGAGCCCAAATCCATACTAATCCTTTTGGTCGGTGGAAGACTTGAAGATGAACGTGGAAAGGTTGTTGGCTCTCAGTTAGGTTTGGAATGGTAGTAAGTCCTCGCCCTTGATTGTTGGTTGAAAAGATGGGGAAAGCCCATCGGCCCATATAAACCAGCCTAACATTTTGTATATAAGGTGAAGCTAGTTAGTTCCCTTTTATCTCGGTCTCAGCTCCATAGTTTGCCCTACCTAACGAAACGTTTCACATTCGAGGTGGGTGATCTTGATTCAACAACTTGAGTCAGTATCTTAGGTAGTTTATTAGATCAGCCGCGATTTGATTTTGTTTGTGAATATGAATTTTGATTTTGTAGGGAAAATGAACAAAAACAAGAACATGGCGAGGGAGCAGCATGAGGAGGAGAACGCGTTGGTGATATGGAACATCAGCAACTGCCCGATTCCTGTTGGTCATGATCCTCTCCAGGTGGTTCCGAGAATACAAACGGCGCTGGAGAAGTTAAGACGCGATCGCCCCTATGGTTCTCTCTCCATCACTGCCATTAGCGACAACCTAACAGAGATCCCTGGTGAAGACGTCATGAGGAAGCTTTCTTCCTCTGGAATCTCTCTTAAACATGCTCACGGTTAATCTTCTTTCTTCTCTCTCTCTCTTTTTACATTTTTAGATTTTTTTTTTAAGTTACTGTTTGGATTCAGCATTGCCTTCCTTTTCTGAAACAGGAGTTCAAACGGATTTGTATCAGTGGGCCAGTAGGAATCCTCCTCCGGCTACTATAATGGTCATAACCGGTCATGAGGAACTGGAACATTTAGCTTCTACATTTTCTGGCCTTGAAGAGGAAGGATACAGAATTCTTCCTACTTATCCTCAGTCAAACCCAGCTCCACCCTCTCTGCCTAAACTCTGTTTCTGGGAAACTTTACTGTCAGGTGTTTGTCCTCTTTCTCTCTCTCTTTTTGAAATAACCACCAAAATTGTTTCTGAATTACTTTAAAACTTTTTCTATTTGGTTTTCACAGATGCCGATAATAAACTGGTGACAACATCAAGGCTTATTTTTCATGGAACGGGTGGATATCCCTGGTCTTGTTCAGTATGCTATTTTGATGCCCCAATTTTAGAAGATTTCACAAACCACCTCAAGAGTGAAACACATGCTTATTTTGTAAGTATTTCTCTGCTGCATTTGTTAATAACGTTTTTCATTGTCTTATAACTCACTCTGGTTGTTCAAGCAGGAGTGGGACAGGTTCGCAAGCAAAAACAAAATTGATCGCACCAATCCTGCTAACATGCAGCTTGGTCGCTCAGAGGTAATGTGTTTAAATCATATCCATCCATCTCATATATTCATACCAAGTTGCTTTTTTGATACCCATCTAAGACTGATTTCTTTTGCAGGAGTGGGACCTACTCGCAAAACCTGACATGATGCGACGCGCTGAAGTTCTGAAACTCCGCGGCGCTTTCGCTCCTCCTCGTTCGAGGCCAGTTGATGCCAACTCTTTTAAGGAACCGTTCAAATCTGGAGAATAGGATAAGAGATGTGGACTTTGCAATGAAATTCTTAGTTTCTTTTTACAATAATGTTGGGTGCCTGTATTTGAAACTTTACTATGCATGGTAAAATAAAAGAACTTTATATCTCATTTTCGCTTTTCTTGTTGGGATCAACCTTCTCATCTTCCGAATATCCAACTGTTTTTGTATATAGTTTCCTATATGTTTCGAGTCCGCTTCAACTTTATACGTACCGTGTTCAACCGCTTAGTTAAATACTAACTTTTGTATATCTATCTTATATTGTTAAAAGAGAAAGAACAAAAATAAAATACAGCTTTGGTCCCAATTCAGGTTTTACATTAGTGAAAAACATCCAATTCCCTAAGTAACAATTTTTAATTAGGTCTTCTTGGATTTGGATGATCCATAGGACCATAGCTTTGTAAAACTGAATCTGAGCCGACCAACCAAACTAAATAATTATATTAATACTATGTACGATATATAGTTTTTTTTTTTTTTTGTAACTGCACAGTTACTTTTATGTATTAGAAGCCAGCATGTTAAGACTTTAAGTACCGTCAAAAGTTTACTAAAGGAATCAAAGGTTTGGTGGGGTCGCTTTCTTTTGTCTCGTTTAGTCAATTTTTATTTTACAAAGTCGGTACTTAAGTTGAGGATATACTAATAACGAAACATTCAAAAACCTCCGCTACCAAATGTAATTAAATAGTTTATTTTTATGACACTAATGAAACGCAACCCGAGTCTTGTAAAATCTATAAATAACGTTTAGAAACATACCTCTTCTTGCTCTCTATGTCCTCCTAGACTCTCATCTACAACTCTGAACGAACATGTTTCACGGCGCTGACAAGGCAGTTGAGGCGCTGCTTCGTGGCCAAGAAAGCGCTAATCTCTTGAAGACGGTGCTCGAACACTAGAGGACAAGCTCAGTTTCAATCAAGCCTCTCTTCGACACCCTCCTTGATTCCTTCTCCAGTTTAAATAATGGTCTAATTTAAATATTACGTAAGAAATGAAGTTGTTACTTCTGTTTTATAGACAAAATAATTATTAGCTCCATAAAAATACATCTATTTACAATGTGTGCATACAATATAGATTCTTAACCCAACATTAAATAAACATATGAAAAGTAACATAGTTCTGAGGGAGAAAAGAGAACAAGTGGGCAAAAAAATTATATCACTAAACACTAAATATACACAATATACGAAAGCAAAGAAAAAATTAAGCCAGTGAGCTTAAGTAAATGGTTCATCGTTTGTGATTATTAAAAATTAATTCCAAAATCTTCTTTTTTGCAAAATATAATATAAGAGAAGAGAGAAAGAGAAATGATAATATAATATTTTTTATTTGCCATAAATTTTCAAAATAAGAAATAAATAAATAGAAAAAAGGACGAAAAATCTCCCCTAGGAAAAAAACAAAAATCAAAACAAGTAAAAATGGAATATAATGGTTACTAGTAGATGAAAGCCGACCTTGGGGATGAAATACTTGTTTAGAACCTCAAATTTTATGGTTTCATATAATAGCTCCTAAAAGTTTGTATTTTTTCTTATAGAAAAACTCGCTTTTACATAAATATCTTTTATGTTACAAAAAAAAAAAAAACATAAATATCTTTTATAGTCAAGACCGAATCTTGACACGACTACATGAAACATTGAAATTGGTATCCCGAGGCTTTTAAGGTTATATAAAGAAGTTGAATCTCCTAAAACTATAGAAAAAAATTATAAGAAATATTTTTAGTTTCTGAATTCTAAGCTCTGCTTACAGTCTATCTATATTTAAATACCTTTTATAAAAAAAAGGTATCAAAATGGAAAAATAGAATAATATGCAATTCTCATAAACAAAATTAAAAAAATATGATCCACTTCAGTTTCCTTTTGTTTATAATGGTATGAAGGTGTATTTCTGAAGATATCTCGATTTTATTTTTGTATTTAAGACTTCTAATGCTTAGAACGATTCTGAGTCGAAGTATGGACATAAGCTTGCTTATCACGAAACCCAAACATTGGTTATACATATTATATTTGCATGGATGCATTGATCGTTATTGTTTTTGCACGTACGTGGTGTTCGCAAGCTGCTCGGTATTCAGAAGAGTTGGTCGGAGCTCTTTTGTTGGGGTAAACTATAAAACTGCCTCACGTGCATACACTGACCGACTTCGATGGGTTAGTTAAGTTTTATATATGGTATTCTATTGGTATGTATATGTATATTTTTCTTTTGAAACCATGTTTATCCTTGGGAAGTTTACTCAAATATATAATATTTTAAGATAATTGACTATAACCATACATATCTTTTTTTTTTTACTGTTATTTTTTTATACCAAGTGTGCCCTTTTTTTTTATGTTATGAGAAAAAACGTATTTACAAGAATGTCATTACTTTTTAGTGCCACATAAGCAAAAACTCGGCGCCACGTAGGAATTTGGTTCTGTGTTTTCATTAAGACAGCTGTAAAGTGCTATATACGTCGCTACGGCTGAGTTATTGCTATGTTGGGGCTGAATTAAACAACGCGGCTGACTTAAGAGAAAACAGCTGACTTAAGAACATAAGTCAGCTGTTAGTTACGGTTGATTTACAGAAATCTGGCTGATTTATTGGATAACGGCTGACTTACGTACACGCGTTACGGCTGACTTATTCATCGGCGGTTTGATTTCTGGAAAATTCGGCTGAGTTATAGTTAAAACATGGCTGAGTTATGTTTCCACGGCTGAGTTAATGAACATCGACTGGCTGAGTTATTGAATTTACGACCTACTTATGGGATGTTGTTACGGCTGAGTTATATTTAATCAGTTATAATTGGATGGATTAACAGTAAACTCAGCTTATTTACGGCTGACTTATTAGCGAAAAATTAATTACTAGAATAGCATTCGTTTGACGGCTGATTTATTTGACGATATGGCTGGCTTATGATTTTGCTACCTAATTAAGGCTGATTTATTAGCAAAAGATTAATTACTGAACTAGTATCCACGTTTCGGCTGACTTACATTGTACATGTGGGCAGACTTATTTAGGCTGAGTTATATATTCGTTTGGTGGCTGACTAACCAATTTTCTATGTCATCTGCCAGGTCATCAACTCGGATTTGCCATGTCATCACTAGTCTAATGTTACAACAGTAAAATAAGGGTCTATGTTATCTTTATTTTTCATATTTTTTATCTATCTTCTTCATCTTATTCTTCATCTTTCTCTCAGATCTTATGGATCTGGTAATTATTGTTTCCGCAACTAGGTCTATAAACATAGATTAAAAAAATTAAAAATCTGAGACAGATCTACTGCAGTCGTCATCGTTTTCGATGATGATCGGTTAAAGAGAAGCTTCCTCTCTTCCAGTGTCATGTATGGCGGTCCGACATCCTGCAAGAATGCGTCTGACATCCTGCAAGAATGATCCCTCTCTCATTGGATTTTTCGTCTTGCATAAGAAGAAAGACTCAAAGAGAGAGATGAAGTAGCTAAGTCAATTGTAAATTGTAAAAAAAGGAGAGAGTTGAACAAAAAAGTAAGAAAATGAGTGAAGACGAAGAAAATGATGAATTTGAAAGCTGATTATATATGTTTGTTGATTCAGATGGTGCGTCATCTGAATATGATAACTTTAGTTCATACAGTGTGGACATAAATTGCTCGATGAATTACACGGTTCTTCAGTGTTTTCCAAGCTGGATCTTCGTCCAGGGTATCACCAAATCAGAATGAGTGAGGCATATATTGAAAAAACAGCTTTTAGAACGCATGAAGGCCACTACGAGTTTGTTGTGATGCTTTTTGGCCTTAGCAATGCTCCAGCTACATTTCAATCCCTCATGAATGCGATCTTCAAGCCATTCTTAAGGAAGTTCGTGTTAGTGTTTTTTGACGACATGTTGGTGTGTAGTAAATCAATGGAGGAACATTGCAAACATCTGAGAATTGTATTGGAAACATTGAAGCGTCATAACCTGCTGGCTAACCATAAGAAATGTCTCTTTTCTCAGGATCATGTAGAGTATCTTGGTCATATAATTTCTCGAGAAGGAGTTTCAACAGATCCTGCAAAGACAGAGGCAATGCAGAAATGGCCGTCTCCGAGAAAAGTTAAAGCGTTGAGAGGATTCTTGGGACTTATGGGCTATTATCGAACATTCGTACTGGGATATGGCGTAATAGCTCGACCATTAACAGATTTACTTAAGAAGGATTGTTTTGACTGGACCGTTAAGACCATCTCCAATGGGGGTTCTCTCCATTGGGGTTCCTAATATATGTATTATGTATATATATATATGTATATATTATATATGCGTAAATAATTGTGGGGGCCACAATTATTGTGGAATCCCATAAATAAAGGTTTTTAAGGATTTTTAAAACCCTCTTTTAAGAACCTTTATCTATGGGGTTCCACAAAAATTATAGACCCCACAATTACTTATGCATATATAATATATACATACATATATATATACATAGCACATATATTAAGAACTCCAATGGGAAGAAACCCCATTTGAATTGCTCTAAGACTCTGTTGGCTTTTCATCAGTTGAAGCAAGCTATGTCTACAGCGCCTGTTTTGTGCTTACCGAACTTTCAAGAGCTGTTTGTGATAGAAGCAGATGCATCGGGGTTTGGATTGGGTGCTGTTTTGATGCAGAATCATCGTCCTATCTGTTATTTCAGTAAAACCTTGACGAACAGAGAGCAGATGAAACCCATTTACGAAAGGGAGTTAATGGCTATTGTGTTGGCGGTTCAGAGATGGAAGCATTACTTAATGGGGCGGCATTTTGTGGTCTATACATATCAGAAGAGTTTGAAGTTCTTACTGGAACAACGAGATGTTTCGATGGATTATCAGAAATGGCTCACAAAGTTGCTGGGCTTTGACTTTGAGATCATTTACAAGGCAGGTTCAGAAAACAGAGCCGCAGATGGATTGTCTCGTATTTCACCTGAAGACAAGTTTGACAGTGAGAGTCTGCTGTGTGCTTTGACAGTTTCTTCTAACTTGCAGATGCAAGATATATTTGAGGAAGTCGATTCTGATCCTGGTATTCAACAAGAAATTCAGGAACTTATTCAAGGGAAGAGTTCGAAGAAGCATTATACGATCATTAAGGGTCGGCTCTTCTATAAAGGCAGATTGGTTATACCTAAGACATCAAAGTATATTGGAATTATATTCCAGGAGTATCATAATGGATTTTTCGGCGGGCATTCTGGCATGTTGAAAACAATCAAGAGAATTCAAAGGTTGTTTCATTGGTCTAAGTTAAAAGACGATGTTCAACACTACGTGTCGGAGTGCACTGTATGCCAGACCCACAAATACTCTACTCTGAACCCTGGTGGTCTCTTACAACCAATTCCACTTCCTACTGTGATCTAGTCTGAAGTATCTATGGACTTTGACAACTTACCAAAATCAGAGGGATTTACGGTGATCATGGTAGTGGTGGACCGTTTGAGTAAATACGCTCACTTCATCGGCTTGAAACACCCATACACAGCCACTTCAGTTGCTGAGAAATTCATACGAGAAGTGGTGAGATTACATGGATATCCAGCTTCGATTATATCAGATCGAGACAGGGTATTTTGAGCAAATTTTGGAGAGAATGCTTTCGTTTGTGATATACCTTGGATTTGACCCATTTTTATCCATAGTATATTAGTATTTTAATATATATATATATATATATATATATATATATATATATATACCTATGTTTTCTACTCTTCTAGGTATGTTTTCAGGTTCAGGTGCATTTCGGAGTAAAGCTATGACTTTGGAGCATTTTGGAGCTTAAAGGACATTTCACCCGAGCTGACCACTTAGAGGTCGACGAGAGGAAGAATAATCGATCGATGTGCATCATTGCTGACGATCGATATCAGGAAATGCCTCGATAGATGAAGATTAATATCGATCGATGTACACAAGTACCATCGATCGATGTCGAGACAACAGACACGACATTTTAGATTCAGCAGACTTAAAAACCAAGGTCAAGCCAAATTACCAAAGTTCACAATTTCAAAAACCCTTTAACAACAACAAGAGCTACTCGAACTCTTACTACCAAAATCCACCACCCCAGACTCAGGAAAGCAAGATCGAAGAAATGCTTGATCGAGTACTGTTGGGACAACAACAAATCACCGTGGATTTCAACGGTAAGATAGACTCCGCCTACAACAATCTGAACACCAAAATCGAGACCTTAGGGACTCAGGTGAGAAAACTTGAAACCAAAGTAATTCAGACGGGCGAGACTATAAAGAGGCAAGAAGCTTTCGCTAGAGAGGCATGAGCCAACAAAGGAAAACACCACGTAAATGCCATCATAGATGATGAATTCTGGCAAGTGGTGAGAAATGAAAACCTTGAGGAAGGAGATTTCGAAATCGAAAGCTCTATGAGTCTCGGCGGATCCCAATGGTGTCGACCGATGTCGATGAACTCGCATCGATCGACAGACCATGATGAAGAATTCACAGCTAAGCATCCTCGGTTGAGCCAACCATCGATCGACATAGTGAGTCCGACGTTGATCGTCAGAACATACCTCCCATCGATCGACAGGCACCTCTGACATACCGAGTGCGGTTACCCTCAATCAATAATGATTACATCAATGCACTCAGACCACCACCTAAACCATTAGCAAACCTACCTGAACCAAAACCCAACCCTTTAAATAGTTCACCAGAATCAGTTCAAGGAGAACAAGAATCTGAAGGGAAAATGTTAAGGAAAAGAAAGGAGAAGATTCCTAAAAACTTTAAGAGGGAAGCTAACGATAAGGAGATGGATGGTTTCACTAAACGAGTCCTAAGAATCCCAATCGAAATTTTTTTTGATGAAGCTTACTTTACACACCAGTTGTGGATGTTCTTCAGAGAAACAAAGGTAACTGAGGAGGACATTAGGAGAATGTTTCATCAAGTTAGAGAGAAGATGAAACACATGATCACATTGACGAAGAAGAGTGATCCTGGGAAGTTTGCAATACCATGCGTAGTCAAGGGTGTTGAATTTCCCCATTCAATGTGTGACACAGGAGCATCAGTTAGTATCCTCCCTAGGATCATGGCAGACCAGCTTGGTTTGACCATCGAACCCTCAACGAAATCCTTCACCTTTGTAGATCTTTCATAGAAACGATCAAGAGGTATCATAAGAGATCTGGAGGTACTGATTGGTAATGCTCTTGTCCCTGTAGATTTTCATGTCTTAGACATCGAGCTTAACTGGAACTCTTCACTTCTGCTTGGAAGATCGTTCCTAGCTACAGTAGGAGCTGTATGTGACATGAACAAAAACAAATTGTGTCTAACGCTCATAGACCCAAACATCCACTACGATCCCATCCGACCTAAGAGAAAGGTAATTAATTATGTGGATTATGGTAAAGAACTCGACTTCATTGGCGCATGCCATTGTGGAGCAGGGTATGAATCGGAGTACGAAACAGAGTACTCGGAATCGATCGACACCCAACCTTTCCATCGATCAATTCCAATGAGTCAACGGTGACCGTTGACCGCAACAACACGTCACTCGACGTAATGCACCCAGTTGACCATTTCGCTTCACCTAATCATTGTTACCAACATTTTGCCTTCCAACCTCCAACCAAGAGAGGACATGATGATTATTCCATAGGCAGTTGGGCAGACAGTGGTTTCCATGAAAGTTTTGCAGTTGACACTGTAATTACTTCACCTAATGAGGAACATACCGAGGAATACGATGAGGATTATTGGAAAGAACGTGCAATAGAAATGTCTTTGCAGGATGAAAGACTTGAAACACATAAGTTCACCAACATGTTTCCAACATCATTCGATGCTTTTTGCACTCCACATCGGTCGATACCCACCCTCGTCCAGCAAAACAACCGCTCACATCGATCGACACCCCGAAAGGAACATCGATCGATAATCGCGCCGCAGCGAAAATTCAGGAGCAGGAGAATATTCCCTCCCTAACTAGGTTTACAGATACCTATATAAATAGTTTTGCACCTCTGAAACTACCTACACACATCAAAGCAAACACACAAGCAAATAAGATGAACACTCTTCCTTTTACATCAACAGAAAAATTCATGAAGAGCGATCATCTCAAGAACACAAGTTCTGCAGAAATTACTCTACCATCAATCGATGTAACTGTATCTACATCGATCGATACTACTCGAAACCCTAATCTCTCTATTTCTAAAATGAATAATTATGCAAACATTGATTACGGTTTTCTAACACCTGATGAATTTGGTATTTTCAGGGACCCAGATGGCAACGCACGTGCAATGGATGGAAGGATTTTACAAGTGTTCAGAGAGGACATAGCAGACATCCTTCAAGTAGCCAATGGACCAGACAACCTATTCTCATAGCAATGTGGCACTCCAGACGTCATTCAAACAGATCGTAACAACCACGCAGGAGTCGCCACAACAGAGACCAACCCAGATTTATCACGCCAACCAAAAGGGCAAGCATCGATCGACGGTTTAACGGGGAAATCGATCGACAGGGTAACACCAACGTCGATCGATATGGATGAACCGACGTCGATCGACAGACGGTATGAATGTGGGAACCGCGTTTTCGACATGTATGGAGCCAAAAAGTTCACTTGGGAACAAAGGGACGAATATGGAGTCTACAGAGATGAGCGTGGACACGCACGAGGCGTAGCTGGTGAGATGATACCTGTTACAAAGGACAACATCAGGAAAATACTGGAAAGAGCATCTCTTTTTGAAGAGAGCCACATTTGTCTTCCAGAACATGCCACTTCCTTCACACTCACAAGACTGGCACCAGAACTCTACACCAAAGATAAAATCGATGAGATGGTGTTTGGTATTTGTCGAGCTCAGGAGAAACTGGAAGAGGAGCTCAAAACATTGGTGGAAGATATACATCAGCCTTTGGATAGAGGCTACAATGAGCTTTTCAGATGTATGGCAGAAATGAGGACAGAAATTGAGAGCTTACGTCAGCAACTTGAGAAGGAAGCTACGACCTCAGCATCGATCGACGCACCACGTGCAACATCGATCGACGTCAGTCTTCCTACAGCTCAGATCCCTGCAGAACCGCAATGTTCAACACAACACATGGATGAATGGGAAGTCTCATACATCGACACAAGGATAAACGACGTTTACTGCCCTCTAAACAACGTGGACTGGCTAAGCACTAAAATCGAGCTACTACAACAAAATCTGGACACCATTCGCAAGAAGGACCAACAACCAGCCACATCGATCGACATGTGTACCTTCACATCGCTCGACGCCAAAGTCTCAGCCATGAATGAGAGGCTGAGGACTTACGAGGATATGCATGACCGCTTTATATCACCAGTCATGACATATTTTAAACAAATTGTCTACTCAATTACTTCATGCCCAAAAGGATATTGAGAACATTACTAATCAAAGTTTTTTGCAGGCAAAATCAGCATCGATCGACAGGCTACGAGGACCCTGGATCGATGGCAAGAAACCTGTGGAGTTACTTCCTTACACAGCAGCAGAGGTTGACAATATCACATCCAAGATCTACACTGCTCTAGACACCATGGAGGAACGACTTGACAAACGCTGCGATGACATCTACTTTCCATTCGACAACAAAATCAGTGGACTAGACAACCACGCAGAATGGCTACAGAAAGAAGTCAAAGCCATTCAGAGGCAACTCGCAGCTCAACACCAGATATCAGCATCGATCGACAGGACAATAGCGAAATCGATCGACGGCAACTCACCGAGATCGACCAACAAACACATAATCGCATCGATCGACGCCGAGTCTACACCAATCGGCGAGCAGCTGATACACAAGACAGTAAAGTCAATGCAAAAGGAACTGACAGATCTTTCAGCATATGCCTATGACAACATAGGCTGGCACCAGGTCAGCATTGACAACGTTCAAGAAAGGCTACAGAACATCTCCAATGTACTTGAGAAGATGGATGACAAATGGACAAGAAATGATGAGGCCACAAGAAGTTTCATTGCATCTTGGTCCAGAATGCGCAGAGATGACGTGGATGCTTGCTTTCCAACAAGCAGCTGCTTCTCTACCCAATAGCCAATCACTACCACAGTCAAGCTAAATGACTATAACCAAGCGCTGAGTGGGAGGCAACCCACTATTAGGTATTTTACTTTGGTTTTATTAGCTAACATTTAATTTCTTTCGTTTTATTTCTTTTAGATTTAGGAGACCCAAGTAGGAGGACTTGAATATCGACCGACGACGAGACGTCAACATCGTTCGACATAGGCAACCACACGACGATCGATGTAACACTTATACATCGATCGATATCTAATCCGGTCAGATGTATCTTCCTTACTTGTTACATTTCGTACATCATAAACTTTTCATCATAACTCCGACTGAGTTACACTGGGACAGTGTAATTTAAGTCTGAGGGGAGATTTACTGATATAATTTATTATATTCTTATGTAAAAAGGAATTTCAAATAAATTATGCTTAGCTATTGAAAATAGAGACTATAATCTTATATTGATTTAAACATGAATATCTAACCAATCTTTAGCACCATTTTAGATTTACTGATTGCAGATAGCACTAAAGATGCTAAAGCGGATCAACCTATCAACTACACACTTACCTTGATCCGTATGAAGTAACCAAAGCTGATTTCCAACACTAAACCTGACATAACCGCTTGTCTTGGGGCTTGGTATACATGGGATCGGATTCTTCAGACAGGTCTGGAAGGTAACGCCTGGTTTAGATTATTTATCACATTTTCTCTCTCTAGATTTCGACCCTAGATTAGTTAGTGAGTATTAAAATAATAATAATAATAATAATAATAATAATAATAATAATAATAATAATAATAATAATAAATAATAATAATAATAAATAAAAAATATAAGATCTATTGTTTAATTAGGATGAGTCTGAACAGGACTTACCATTAAAGCTAGATTCATAAAGACTCAAATACAAGAGTTCGAAACGGGACTTGGAGGCGGCAATCTTCAAGGCTCGCTTTCGCAAAGAACTCTTGGATATAGGTCAAAAAGAAGTGAACAGAACTTGGTGGCAACCACCATTAAGTTTTGATTCATGGAAGCATGTCCAATCTTGGTCACTGATCCTGCAATGGAAGCAGACATTGACTCAAGAGAGAAATTTAGAGAGAGGGAAACTAGGAACTAACTTTTACCTGCAGCTCCAGATACCTGTCTGAAATCCTTGCATCCTGTGATCGATACTCCCAAGGTAAAGCATTCACTTTATATTTATGCTAAGAAATGAAATCAGTAGAGGGAATGTCAGACGTGAATTGATGAGTTGTGTTATGTTAGAAATGGTTGCTAAGCAAAGATATTGCATAGTGTGCTTTTGTGATTAGAACTTTTTAAATGTGGTTGCAAAATTGTTGAGGAAAGATTTCTATGTTTTTAAAATCTTAAGTTCCCGAATATTTTCAAACCTCTTTCAGAGAGATTGCTTGTATGTTTTGCTTGAGGACAAGCAAAAAGGTAAGTCTGGGGAAGTCGATATAGCTTGGATTTGACTCATTTTTATCCATGGTATATTAGTATTTTACTATATATATATATCTATGTTTTCTACTCTTCTAGGTATGTTTTCAGGTTCAGGTGCATTTCGGAGTAAAGCTACGACTTTGGAGCATTTTGGAGCTTAAAGGACATTTCACCCGAGCTGACCACTTAGAGGTCGACGAGAGGAAGAATAATCGATCGATGTGCATCATTGCTGACGATCGATATCAGGAAATGCTTCGACAGATGAAGATTAATATCGATCGATGTACACAAGTACCATCGATCGATGTCGAGACACCAGACGCGACATTTTGGATTCAGCAGACTTAAAAACCAAGGCCAAGCCAAATTACCAAAATGCCCTGACGAGTTTTTAACCTAGTAGAATATATACTGCAAATGTTTTGACGGCAGAGAGAGCCTTTTCTTTCTAGACCTAGTTTTGTTACAAGTTTCATTTGGAGAGAAGATCACTTGTGATTGGAACTCCTTGTTTTCTATTTCTTTTCATCTATTCTATGAGTTCTTATTTCTCTATTAATGAATTGCTTTGCTATGTCTGAGTAGTTCAACTGTTAGATCCAGGGTTCAGATAGGTTTGTGGGATTAGCTCCAAACTATAGATCTGCCTTGTTGTGATATTCATGATAGATTTGTGTTCATTGCTTGTTTTAGCCTTGCTAACTAGAACTTGATCATAGGATTGCATATTCAAGCACCCTTGTTATCCCATCCTGAAATCTATCTATCATATTAGGATTGCTAGAGAGGACTAACCGCCAATTTAGAATCTTAGTAGGGAATTTCATACTCGCGCATAGGCCTGGCTAGAACCCGTCGATCGATGTCCTCAACTGACAATCGATCGATGTTGGCAAAGTGTATCGGTCGACGTCTTAAGACTATCGATCGACACTCTCTTGGTCTGCATCTAACGGTGAGACACAAGATCTAGTCTGTTAACCAGTGGTACATGCGACAGCTGATCACTGAGTTAAGCGAATTGCTCTAATATATCATGCAGGCAACAGTTAGGCATCTATAGGAATTATAATCTCCAACACCTGAATAGTGGCCCTGCATCTAATATCATTTCCAACCAAGACTAGTCTAAGCACTCGGATTATATGATTGTGTGATTATTATATGTTGTTATAGTGTGTATCTCGTGTTGGTACTGTTGTGTGAGAACCTCGTGGTGGTTCTACTAGTAGTTTGCAGGTCGTTGCTTCCTCAAATGGTACCACTAAGCCGGTCGTGGTCCGGAAAGTGGTGGGCTCGGTTTAACTTGGCTTGATCACCAAGGCCGAGTGTCACACGTGGATGTGACAGCCTCCGGCGAGTCCGATAGAGGACCGGGGCACGGTGATTCCGATTGAGGACCGTGACCGGGCGATTCCCGAGCGCCTACGCCTGTGTGGTGTAATAGTGAAGGGATTGTCGGTGTCCCTTATGTGGAGGAAGAATGATTCTGTTGGGCCCTAGGAGTATATATATATATGGCTGATTGATGCGACACTCATAAGAGTGTTTTGATTTATTATGGTTTAATAGTTTATTGCTTAAATCGGTCATGCTTTATTATCTTGATTATTGATTGTTGAACTACCCGTCTTGCTTGTGTTTGGGGATTGGGTTTAGAATGACGGGTAGTTGTATATGCTAGATAGGGAACCCTGGCTCACTGAGTGAAACTAGTTCACTCACTCCTCGCATCCTTTTGCAGGTGACCAATAGAAAGGACCATAGCACTCGCGGAACTGTAGGAGCTGGTGTAGATTGGACATCTTTTACTAAAGACTCGTTTTCAAGATATATGAATGTATGTTTTACTTTCGACTGCGTCCATGGATCCTATGTATAATATTTTGGGCTTGCGAACTTTATGTTTTATATATATGGAATAAAGTATGTTTTATATTCGTGACGTGTTGAATCTGATATTAGGTTATTCCAACCTAACACAACTCTATGACTCGGTATGGGTTGCAAAGCCTCAGGCCGAAGATTAGAGGAAACGAGTTTTGAATGGATATTCTGGGTTACAGAATTATGTTTTGTGACTTGGAAAGTCTATTCTAAACCCGTTGTGACACTTCCGGACTTGGCAGAGGAACGTCGTTCGGGCATGTTCTTGTTTGATTGTTGCCCGACTGATTGACCGATGTCTAAAACGGTTCGGGGGTGTTACAGAGGTGGTATCAGAGCATGGTTTAGATCATGCGGTCAATCACACATTTTTCGTGTTTTATCAAGTCAAATGTGTCGTAAAAGATGTATTAGGAAACCAGCAGAGTTCCGCTCTAATTATTATTCTAAATAGGAAATTCCCTGTTTGTGGATTGCAGATGGCAAGAAGGGGAAGGAGTGAAGGGGGACAGGATTGGATGCTGGGTACAGGAAGAATCTCAAGAAGAAGAGGGCTGGGATATGAATCCGACGTAAGAGTGCAAACACTAGCACACACCAACCAGGAGTTCAGCAAAGATAACATAGTGGGAAACGACAATCTGTTTGGGCACGACCAGTCGAAGCCACAAGAAGAACACTTTCCACCGAATCGTAGTGTAAGGGAAAGACCAAAAGCAGATGATAGTGAGACAAGTGTCCAAGGACCAAGACCAATAAGACGGAACAACCCGATTGAACAAGAATTTCATGGTCAACCACAACAAGGAATAGGAATGGAGCACACTCTGAAGATGCTTCATGACGTGATAGCAAGGTCATTGCAACAACCTCAGGTGCAACCTCAGCTACTCGTACCACCACAACCTACAGTGGCTACACCGATGTTACCATTGATAACTGCCATGAAGAACATGAAGACACCACATTTTGATGGAGGGACAGACTCATTTGAAGCTGACCAGTGGCTTCGAACTATGGAGAAAAACTTTGAGACCCTGACGAGACGCGGCAGAATGGTGGGAAAGTAGGAATCGCCAAGTAAGACATCTGGTCACCACTTGGGCGGCATTCAAAAAGGAATTTGAACGCAAGTATTTCACCCCGGAGTCCAAGCGATGGCTTCAACGCCAGTTTGCAAACTTGGTACAAGGAGATAAGACGGTTAGAGAATATGAATCTGAGTTCATGCGGCTGCGACGACACGTGCTGCGAGGACAAGATGATGAGGAGACCATGATATCTAACTTTCTGTTTGGTCTAAAACCAGAGTTAGAAAATAGACTGGCAGTCGGAAACTACGAGAGTCTCACCGAGCTAGTGGAAAAGGCTGTGAATTTGGAGATCGGATTAGAAGCTGAGAAGGCGGCAAGTAAGAAATCCAAGCAGCATCAAGAAGGAAAGTCTGGTGGAAACCAAAGATCATTTAAGGGTAAAGATAAGGAAAAGGAATTGGGAGGGCCAAGTCGACAATCTCTGTTCACATGAAAATGCTTTAACTGTGGCAAAATAGGCCATAAGTCAAGTGAATGTTTCGGGAAGAAACCTGGATCCTTTCAGTCAAACTCCTACAATCCTACATGTTTCACGTGTGGAAAGAAAATGCACATCTCTACCCAGTGCAACGTCAACCGTTCTATCCCAGCTATGCCAATCAATGTCCATCCTCCTCCAGCTCCACCTGTAATCGCACCAGCGCCAAAAAGGCAAGCTATAGGAGGTAGAGTTTACGCTTTAGAACTAGAGGATACTAAACCTCCAGGTCCATCTAAGGGTCCCATTACAGGTATTTGGGTTCTTTAACCTTACTATATTGATTTTGTGTTGTGTGAATTCTTGTGATGGATTGGTTAATTTCTATTGGATAATTATTATGTTGTTGATATATATTGATGTTGTGGCAGGAACTTTACATGTTGCGGGGCGTCCCACACATGTATTGTTCGACTCCGGGGCAACACATAGTTTTGTGACCCCTGAGGTAGCTGCCGAGTTTGTGGGTTCATTTGTGATTGACATGATGGATGTGGCTGTGATGACTCCCGGAGACCAAACCCTTCAAGCAAAAGAATGCCTCAGAAGAGTTCCGTTAGTCATTTGCGAGAAGATGTTCTTGGCAGATTTGTTGGTGGTGCCCTTAAAAGGATATGAAGTTATCTTGGGCATGGATTGGTTATCAGGCTACTGGGCACAATTAGATTGTGGGAAAGTCGTATTTTGTTCAAGGAGAACAGACAACGGCAAATAGTGTTCTACGGGATCAGTCCAAGCAAGTCTGTGTCTTTGGTAGCTGCCTTGAGAGTGGAAGATTTGCTTAAGGATGGAGAAGCGTATCTGGTAACAGTGACTGCTAGTGAAGGACCCACTAGCAATGGAGTTGAAATTTCGGATATTGCGGTCATACAAGAGTTTGAGGATGTATTTGCGGCGTTAAAGGAGTTACCTCCACCTCGGAGTAACCCTTTCACAATTAACTTGGAATATGGAGCTAAGCCAATAGCAAAGGCTCCTTACCGCATGGGACCTGCAGAGTTGAAGAAACAACTTGAAGATTTAATGGAGAAATGTTTCATAAGACCTAGCTCTTCACCATGGGGAGCTCCGGTCTTATTTGTCAAGAAGAAGGATGGTAGCATGCGACTTTGTATTGATTATCGAGGAATCAACAATATCACAATCAAAGACAAGTATCCTCTCCCAAGGATAGACGAGTTGTTGGATCAGTTAAGGGGAGCAAGTTGGTTTTCAAAGATCGACTTGACGTCTGGCTATCATCAGATTCCAATTTTAGAGGGTGATGTCATGAAGACTGCGTTTAGAACTCGTTATGGACAATACGAATTTGTCACTGCAGCATGCCACTTCGATTTTGAGGATGAATTTGAGACAAAGTATTCAGGATCAATCGATAGCCGAACTCCCCCATCGATTGACATCGCCATTCATCCATCGATCGACAAACATCCCAAAGAATCGATCGACAGCAGTCCTACGACAGCGACATCCAGCCATCGATCAACGCTCATCACACACCAGATTCCAAGTTACATGTTAAAGATAATACCAATGTTTTTAAACCCGACCCGGACACTGAACCGGAGGACTTACCGGGTTGCTGGGTCACTGGGTCGACTGCGGGTGAACCATGGATGAACCGCAAATTAATAAATGAATTTATTTTATTATATAATAATATATCAGCTATGTAAATAAAAATATAGAAACTAAATTTCAATATTTTCTATTTTTTTTAACATAAAATAATAGTTTGGATATGTATATATTTTATGTTTAAAAACATTTAGAAAATACTTAACTTTAGTTTTTATATTTTTATTTTCATTTGACATACAAAATATCAAAAAATAGTTTAGACTATTTAAAATTTTCTCGAACAAGGTAAGAGTTATGACATCTAAAAAAATCAAGACATATCCAACTCCTGATGAATTTGGTATTTTCAGGGATCCAGAAGGCCAAGCAGGAGCAATGGATGAACGCATTCTTCACATATCCAAGGAAGACATAGCTGAAATCATTGCCATGAATGCATCCAGTAACTTCTTCAATCCTAAGAACAAATCAGAGGATCCACCATCGATCGACGACGCAGCTGCACCATCGATCGAGGGTCACTTCGGATCCAGAAAAAGCACACATCATCAAAACAGGAAGTGGAAACCTCATTGGGAGAACACAGAGGTATCCATACCGACCGTGTAAGAGCAGAACAACTACAACAACGCAGAGATTGATAAGTTAGTAGCAGAGATCTACAAAGCTATCAAAACTTCAAATGATTATCATTCAAAGAGGCTCGATGACGTCTACTACTCGTTTGACAACAATATTAGCTGGCTGACCACACGCACATATGAGATGAAGCAAGAAATAGCCATGCTTCAGAAACAACATGCAGTCGGTACATGAAGATCAAAATCGATCGCCACTCACGCTCAACCATCGATCGACGCTCACATCCAAACATTGATCGACGCTCGACTCGCATCATTCGAAGATAGGCTACAATCATTCACCTATCGGCCTGATGGTTTTTAATACCCACTATGTGATGGTGTAGATTTCTTGACCACACGCCTGGATGCTTTGCAACATGAGATGGACACGATTCAGAGACAACTCGATTCTCAAGCATAACCATCACCATTGATCGACATACATACATACCCATCGATCGACAACGGCTATACCAGATCATGAAACAAGCTGGTAACCGAGAAGGCTTTACATGATAAGCTTGGTGAGATCACGTTCTCTCAAGACTTGCTGGAAGAAGATGTCTACCAAGAGCTGAAGGACATCTCAGAATAAACATATGCCAGACTTGGAATGCAACAACGCGACATTGGAAATCTTCAGCATAGGATGCATGATGGTGAGGTTGTTAGAGAAAGATTAAAAAATCAATGGACCAGGGGAGATGAAGGCATTAGAAGCTTCATTGTCACTTGGTTCCAGATGAGCGAAGATGAAGTGGACACTTGCATACAACCAAGTGGTCACTTTGATCATTACTAGCCACAAACAACCTCCAAATTCAAGCTAAATGACTATAACAACTGCTGAGTGAGAGGCAACTCACTATTAGGTAATTTCTTATAGTTTTAATATTTACAAGTTATTTATTTTTGTTTTTACCTTTATTTGGGTTCGGTTCGGTTTGTTTAGTCCGGTTCTAGTATTTTTCTAATTGAAATAAGCCATAGTTAGTTTGGTTTGGTTTGGTTTGTGTTCGGTTCAGTTTATATTCGGTTTGGTTTGTATTCTGTTTGGTTTGTATTCGATTCGGTTCGGTTTGTATTTTGGATCGGTTTAATTAGATTCTTCTTAGTTTAATTTTTTTAAAGATAAGTGAACTAAATTAAATATAAAACTGAAAAAAAAACTTTTCAAAAAGTCACAAAATTATATAAGTATTAAAACAAATGAAAGTTAACTAAGGTAAAAAAAAACAATATCATTAGTAATGTCTCTTATATCATTATTTAAAAATCCTGCAATGAATCATCTTTTTTTTTTTTTTTTGATGAAATGTTAAATTTATTGATCAACTTTAAAAGAATATATGTACAAAAAATGAGTTTTTAGACTACTAAAGGCTACTGCATAAACTCTAGACTATAGATGAGCACTAAACCATCTCTGCATCAGTCCATATAGCTTTTGATTCGAGCGGTAGTTTGCAGCAGTAATCCTATTCCTTATTGACTTATCAATTAGCCGAGCCAGCTGATCTACAGTTTTTCCCGTCCCGTTGTGTCGCCGGTCGTTCCGCTCCCTCCATATGAAGTAAACGGAGGTTTGCAGGGCCAGACACAATAAGATAGAAGTAAGCCGATCATAAGAACCCAAAAGCATACTTTGCAGCGTGATTTCCCAGTCCGGGTCAGGGTCTGAACCAAACAGATTGCCTACAACCTGTAACTAGAGTGTGAAAGTATATGGACAAGCGAAAAAAAGATGGTCTCTTGTCTCATCCGGCTCACCACAGTAAACACACCATTGCACATGCCCCCATTGTCTAGTACGATGACCCGTAGCTAGTCTGTCTCTAATGGCCAACCAGGTTATAAATGCATAGCGGGGAACTCCTTGGGGAAACCAGACTAGCTTGCTCCACCTTACTTCCTCCTTTCGCCCACGTAGCTGTTGCCAAACCTCCGACGCTACAAACACATCCTTATAGTTATCTTCTCCATACTTCCACAACACACCATCAGGGACTGCTGATAGAGATAGCGGAAGGCCGGAGACACTCAGAACTACATCTCTAATGTGTTGATCACGACAGCTTTGAAACCTCCATACACCATCACGCAAGACCTCGCAGATTTTTGACTCCCTTGCTATACCAAGCTTTTGCGTACCGACCTCTCCTGTGATCTCAATCAGGCGGCCTAGTGGGTGCCATATATCAGTCCAGAACCTCACACTGCATCCATCCTTAATATCCATTCTTAGAAAGCCTTTCACCAAAGGTTTAGGCCGCAACAATTTCCTCCAAACCCATGATCCCAGCCCTGTATCCTTTGCATCCCAGAATGTCTCCCCTCTCAAAAGATATTTCTTCACCCAGTCTCCCCACAGAGAAGAGGTGCACGAGAACAGCCTCCATATAAGCTTTAGCATGAGCACAGTACTAACTTCACGCACCCGTCGAATACCCAAACCACCTTCTGCATACGGGTAACACACTTCTTCCCAGGCGATTTTGGCCTTGGAGGAATTATGGGGCGAACCACTCCATAGGAAAGCCGAGCACATACTCTCTATTTCATCAATACATGCTTGAGGAAGACAGAAAGCAGCACACCAAAAGTTGGTCATACTCGCAATTACTGACTTAATGAGCTGAAGCCTACCTGCATAGGAAAGAGCTTTACTTGTCCAGGAGAGAAAGCGTTTCCTAACCTTTGATATTAAAGGCTCATAATCATTCTTAGACATGATTTTAGAGGTGAGAGGAAGGCCCAAATACTTAATAGGCAACGCAGAGATCGACAGCCCCACCACTGCTGCTTCATTTTCCAAAGCATGTTTCTCCCGGCCAGCTGCAAACACCGTAGACTTTGCGATGTTGATTCTCAGCCCTGATAAATCCCCGAACTGCTAGAAGACAGAGAGAGTGTGACGAAGTGATGAGGGTGAGCCATTTGTGAACACAACAATGTCGTCCGCAAAACTCAGATGGGACAAATTCACATCTTTACACTGAGGATGATAGCCAATAAGATCTTCCCCGGCCGCCTTGTTTAGAAGCTTCGATAGCACATTACTAATGATGACATAGAGATATGGAGACAATGAGCATCCCTGTCTAATCCCCCTTCTACTAGCAAAGAAGCCCTCAAGCTCCCCATTTACGGAGACCGAGAACGCCGCTGTGTCGATACAACGCATAATCCAGGCAACAAACATATCCGGGTACCGCATGGCACACAGAGTATCTGAACGACCAACTAACTGTGTCAAAAGCTTTAGATATGTCCAGTTTTATTGTTGCGCGAGATGAGATCGATGGCTTATGGTAGTCCTTGACAAGCTCAGTAGCTAGTAGGACGTTCTCCAGTAGCAGTCGTCCCTCTACAAAAGCACACTGGTTTAGCTCAATGGCTTCCGGAAGAGTAGCTCAATGAATCATCTTCCATGTGACGCTGTGGAGAAGATTTTTTGTTTTTAATAAAATTTGCTTTAGGTTTTAGGTTTAGATTTAACATCTACATTTACATATATATAAGAATATAAGAATAAAAACTTTTCTATTTTTTTTAAATCAAATATTTTGATGATTACATATTAGGTTAGAAGCATATAAGTTACTGAATAAAAATAGAAAATACATAGTTTAGTATTACAATTTTAGTATATTGGTATTATTACTAATATTTGTAATTTAAATAATTAACACATCGGTTTTTTGGTTCGGTTTGGTTTTAAACCGAACTGAACCGAACCATTCGGGTTGGGAAAATTTTCAACCGAATGGTTTGAAATAGACTTTGGTTTGGTTTGAATCGATTTCGGTTTGGTTGGTTTGGTTTGACTCGGTTTGGTTCGGGTTTTTTGCCCACCCCTAGTCAAAAACTCTGACCTAATCCTTTTGTATATATAAGGATTATATCAGTTCTTCTAATGCTATTGGAAAAACACAGACCGAAGCAGAAGATGCGGAAAAAAAAAGGAATTATTTTGATATTGGGCTTAGAGTAGGATTGGGCCCATGTCATTACAATCATCAGCTTGAGCCCAAATCCATACTAATCCTTTTGGTCGGTGGAAGACTTGAAGATGAACGTGGAAAGGTTGTTGGCTCTCAGTTAGGTTTGGAATGGTAGTAAGTCCTCGCCCTTGATTGTTGGTTGAAAAGATGGGGAAAGCCCATCGGCCCATATAAACCAGCCTAACATTTTGTATATAAGGTGAAGCTAGTTAGTTCCCTTTTATCTCGGTCTCATCCATCGCTCGCTCCATAGTTTGCCCTACCTAACGAAACGTTTCACATTCGAGGTGGGTGATCTTGATTCAACAACTTGAGTCAGTATCTTAGGTAGTTTATTAGATCAGCCGCGATTTGATTTTGTTTGTGAATATGAATTTTGATTTTGTAGGGAAAATGAACAAAAACAAGAACATGGCGAGGGAGCAGCATGAGGAGGAGAACGCGTTGGTGATATGGAACATCAGCAACTGCCCGATTCCTGTTGGTCATGATCCTCTCCAGGTGGTTCCGAGAATACAAACGGCGCTGGAGAAGTTAAGACGCGATCGCCCCTATGGTCCTCTCTCCATCACTGCCATTAGCGACAACCTAACAGAGATCCCTGGTGAAGACGTCATGAGGAAGCTTTCTTCCTCTGGAATCTCTCTTAAACATGCTGACCGTTAATCTTCTTTCTTCTCTCTCTCTCTTTTTACATTTTTAGATTTTTTTTTTTAAGTTACTGTTTGGATTCAGCATTGCCTTCCTTTTCTGAAACAGGGGTTCACACGGATTTGTATCAGTGGTCCCGTAGGAATCCTCCTCCGGCTACTATAATGGTCATAACCGGTCATGAGGAACTGGAACATTTAGCTTCTACATTTTCTGGCCTTGAAGTGAAAGGATACAGAATTCTTCCTACTTATCCTCAGTCAAACCCAGCTCCACCCTCTCTGCCTAAACTCTGTTTCTGGGAAACTTTACTGTCAGGTGTTTGTCCTCTCTCTCTCTCCCTCTCTCTCCCTCCTTCCTTCTAACTTTTCCAAATGATTTTGGGTTCAGTAGTCCTAGCTGTGTACCAATAAGGTTCAAAATTGTGTGATTCTTATAAATCAGAATCTTAATAATATATAATTTACATGTGTCATCGTGTTCCAAATAAACCCGTTTTTAATTTTTAATTCCTTTCTCTTGTACCTAACCAAAGTCACACAATTGATTCACGAGGGTTAAAAAAATTTATTAGTAGTTCATCCTTGAGTTTTTCTGTTTATTATTTAGTTAGATCGGATCAAGTTGTATTTGATTTCAGTCGGGTCGATTTGTAATCGCAGTTTCTAAAACGTGAAACAAAATTGTTGAGCTAGATTTTACAGAATTTATTATAACTGTGGAATTAGATCCATAGAAATATACAGTTTAGAATCTTTAAAGTGAATTCAACCCCTTTTATTTTTGTTTTGGTTTTCACAGATGCCGATAATAAACTGGAGACAACATCAAGACTTATTTTTTCTTACCGGTTGGATCGTGGAACGGGTGAATCTCCCTGGTCTTGTTCAGTTTGCCATTTTGATGCCCCAAGTTTTGAAGATTTCACAAAGCACCTCAAGAGTGAAACACATGCTTATTTTGTAAGTATTTCACTGCTGAATTTGTCTATAACGTTTTTCATTCTGATATTTACCACTCTTGGTTGTCAATTAGGTGTGGGACCTGGTCGCAAGCAAAAACAAAGTAGATCGCACCAATCCTGATAACTTGCAGCTTGGTCGCTCAGAGGTAATGTGTTTAAATCATATCCATCCATCTCATATATTCATAACAAGTTGCTTTTTTGATACCCATCTAAGACTGATTTCTTTTGCAGGAGTGGGACCTTCTCGCAAAAGCTGGCATGATGCGACGCGCTGAAGTTCTGAAACTCCGCGGCGCTTTCGCTCCTCCTCGTTCGAGGCCAGTTGATGCCAACTCTTTTAAGGAACCGTTCAAATCTGGAGAATAGGATAAGAGATGTGGACTTTGCAATGAAATTCTTAGTTTCTTTTTACAATAATGTTGGGTGCCTGTATTTGAAACTTTACTATGCATGGTAAAATAAAAGAACTTTATATCTCATTTTCGCTTTTCTTGTTGGGATCAACCTTCTCCATCTTCCGAATATCCAACTGTTTTTGTATATAGTTTCCTATATGTATCGAGTCCGCTTCAACTTTATACGTACCGTGTTCAACCGCTTAGTTAAATACTAACTTTTGTATATCTATCTTATATTATTAAAAGAGAAAGAACAAAAATAAAATACAGCTTTGGTCCCAATTCAGGTTTTACATTAGTGAAAAACATCCAATTCCCTAAGTAACAATTTTTAATTAGGTCTTCTTGGATTTGGATGATCCATAGGACCATAGCTTTGTAAAACTGAATCTGAGCCGACCAACCAAACTAAATAATTATATTAATACTATGTATATAGTTTACCCCAACAAAAAAAGCTCCGACCAGCTCTTCTGAATACCGAGCAGCTTGCGAACACCACGTACGTGCAAAAACAATCACGATCAAATAAAATCGAGATATCTTCAGAAATACACTTTCATACACCATTATAAACAAAAGGAAACTGAAGTGGATTATATTTTTTTAATTTTGTTTATAGGAATTGCATATTATTCTATTTTTTCATTTTGATACTTTTTTTATAAAAGATATTTAAATATAGTTTGACTGTAAGCAGAGCTTGAAAACTCAGAAACTAAAAAATATTTCTTATAAATTTTTCCCATAATTTTAGGAGATTCAACTTTTGTATATAACCTTAAAAAATTCAGGATATCAATTCCAATGTTTCATGTAGTCGTGTCCAGATCCGGTCTTGACTATAAGAGATATTTATGTAAAAGCGAGTTTTCCTATAAGAAAAAATACAAACTTTTAGGGGCTATTATATGAAACCCTAAAATTTGAGGTTCTAAACAAGTATTTCATCCCTAAGGTCGGTCTACGTCTACTAGTTACCATTATATTCCATTTACTTGTTTTGATTTTTGTTTTCTTCTTAGGGGAGATTCTTTTTCCTTTTTATATATATATTCTTAAAACACTTTCATTATAATACTCAAAGAACATACATTCAAAGTACAGAAAGGGATCAAAGGTGATCCAAAGAACAAAAAGAAAACATAGGATTCCTAAATAAAAAGATCCTTAAGGCAATCAGGAAAACCTCTAGCAATGTAGGATTGAAACAAATTTTCCTTAACAACACTATTTAGCAATACGAAAAGCCGCATTAAGGGCCTGGCGTGACGGCGATTCTACTCGCCAAGACAAAAAAATTATTAAGCAAAGAAGAGAATTTCCGATAGTAGAACTTTAAAGCGGGCCAAACAGCTGGTTTGGATAAAGCTCCTACTAGAGTATGATCTTCACTAGAGAAGATAATGTTATCAAAGTGGGGGGATTTCATATTTTCAATTGCCCAGCTCCAACTTTCAAAAAAATATTCTGTCTGGCTGAGAACATTGTTGAAAGACCTTCTTCCATGAAGTAACACTTTTCCATCTGAATTCCTAAGAATCCAAGACGCTCCACATTCAAATCGATTTTTGTCCCAAACATAACCAATGTCACATTTCAACCAAGTAACATGTGGTGGTTTCCAGCCAAAAATAATTTTTTTCTTTCTTTCTAGATTAGTTGCACGCTCTTGGTCTTCTAAATCTTTAACTAAAAATCAGTGATCTATCTCTTCAAAGATTGATCTCGTAAAGGTTGATCCCACTGATAAACTTCCATTGAAGAGAAGACAATTTCTATTCTTCCATATTGACCACATAATCCAAGGGCCACTCCTTCTGATATGATAAGGACAACTTTGATTTTTCCCCATCTGTAGAACGTAGTAAATGTTGGAGTAGATGGAGAAGGGGTCAAAACCATTCTCTGGAATAGGAAAGTTACATAGAGCCCATGACTGCCTTGCAATAGTACAAGTAAAAAGGACATGATTCATTGATTCTCCCTCCAAACCACAAATTTGGCATTGAGTGTCAACCTTCATTCCTCTTTCGACGAGATGATCAACAACAGGGATGGCACCGCTAATGACTTTCCAAAGGAAAATCTTAATTTTTGGTGCAGTTTTAAGAGTCCAGATGCATTGCTTAATACCACTTAGTGAAGGCCGGGCTTGTCATGAAACTAAAGCCTCTTTTCTAGCATTCTTTTCTGCAAACCAATATCCAGACTTTACAGAATACTCTCCAGAGCGCGAATGGTTCCAGAAGTAGAAATCCAGTGAAGAAATAACTGGCTTTTTTTAAAATCAGCTCAATATCCTATCTGTAAAATAGGTTTTCCAACTTCTGAAAGTCCCATAAGTGAGTGTTAGGAAGTAGGAGGTCTGATATCTTGAGGTTTAAGTCTACCAAGATATTCTTCATAAGAGGAATGCACAGCCTTTCTCCATCAACCAACTAAGGCGTACTCCAAACTAAATTGAAAGACCATTACCTATCATATGCCTTAAACCCTTAGCTAGGAGTCCTCTGCCATAGAGGATGCTGCACCAAGCATATGAGGGTCTATTACCAAGAGGAGCTGATAAGAAAGCTCCATTAGGAAAATAGCAACTTTTCAAAAAACGGCTCAGAATAGACGACTGATCAGAGAGAATACGCCAAGCTTGTGTAGCAAGGAGAGCCTGATTGAATAATTCAATATCCTTAAAACTCATTCCTCCCAAATATTTTGAGACACATAGCTTATCCCAGCTGAGCCAATGTATCTTGCCTTTGTCCTCCAAATCTTTCCACAAGAACGTTGCCATAGAAGATGTGAGATTGTTGCATGTGGTCTTTGGTAGTTTAAAACAAGACATAGCGTGAATTAGCATAGCCATGGCAACAAACTTCAAAATGATCTCTTTTCCAACTAGACATCCTGCCTTTCATTTTTTCCTGAATATATGCAAGCATTTCCATTTTCGAGCCACTAAAACATTCTAGAAGACGAAGATAAGTTCCAGCTCCACCTTCTGAATAAATATGAATCTTTGACTGAATATGTTCTTTTAAATTCAGACTGATATTCTTACCAAAAGTGAGGGAGGATTTTGAAAGGTTTATGACCTGTTTTGTTGCTTCACCATACTTGTGTAAAATGTCTTGAAAGATCTGACATTGGTAAATATCAGCCTTGTAGAGGAATAGACTAGCGTCTGCAAAAAACAAGTGGTGAATTTCAGGACCATCCAAGTTGAATTGAATCACATTTAAATCTCCCCTGGAAGCAGCTTGGTTCAGCATATGCGTGAGCCCTTCAGTGCAAAGAACAAAGAGAAAAGGAGATAACAAATCGCCTTGTCTTAAACCTCTCTCAAGGGAAATGAAACCATATGATTGGCCATTCAAAAGAATAGAATAGTTGACCTTGGTTATACAAGACATGATCCATCTAACCCAAAGATTGTCAAAACCAAGAGACTGTAGAAGAGCTTTCAAATAGTTCCATTCAACTTTGTCGAAAGCTTTTGACATATCCGTCTTAGCTACCATGAAATATTTTGAGATTGCACCATGAGTTCTAAGGGTATGGACAGCTTCATGGGTGAGAATAATGTTATCAGATATAAGTCTATCTGATACAAATGTTGATTGAGTTGGAAAAACGATCTTTGGAAGAAAATGCTGAAGTCTGACAGCTAGGATTTTAGAAATAGTCTTGAACATAACCGAACATAAACTAATAAGCCGAAGATCAGACATCAGAGAAGCATTTGTCTTCTTTGGTATAAGAAAAAACTGTGTATAATTCCGTTCCGATGGCATAATACCCGTTTCGAAGAAAAACGGACTTCTTTGGTAAGTTGATCACCCAGAACATCCCAATATTTTTGAAAGAAAAACCCATACATTCCATCAACACCAGGCGCACTATCAGGTTTAATAGAAAAAAAAACTCTTTCCTTAACTTCATCTTTTGTAACTCTTCTAGTAAGAAAAAAATTCATATCACTTGTGACCCTTGCCAGAAGGTCACAAAGGAGATCAAAATAATCCACCGAGTTGGAAGATTTAAAAAGGTTACTGTAGTAATAAATAGCAACTTGACCCTTTGAAGCTTCAGATCTTTGAAAACCCCCATTAACATCTTGTAGCTTAACAATCTCATTCTTAGATCTCAAGACTTTAACTGCAGCGTGAAAGATTTTGGTATTTCCATCCCCATGTAAAATCCAATCTTCTTTGCTCTTCTGTTTCCAAAAAGTTTCTTCTTCTTTAGAAGCATAGACAAGAGATTTCATTAGAAAGTTTAACCTGGAAGTAGATGGGTTCGACGAGGACTGCTCATGTTCTAGATCATCTTGAAGTTTAGAAATCCTTAGTGAAGAGTTAGACTGATTTTCCTTTTTCCATCTGCTTAAAGCCTTCCGACATAATCTGATATGAGAGGCCACACAAAGGTTGGGATTTGAAGAAGAAGAGTTACAGGCTTGATTTATGGTTTCAAAAACAAAAGGTTTACGAAACATCCTTTTATCAAATCTAAATGATCCCATGTAAGCGTCTTGGGACGAGATCAACTTAATCAGAATATGGCGATGATCAGAACCTCTTTTAGCAAGAAAATCTTGATTGGAAGCTGGAAATTGATCAAACCATTTTTGATTTCCGAAAGCTCGATCAAGTTTACTTTGAATCCATAGGTTTCCTCTCCTGCCTCCCCCTGTGAAACTATTCCCGGTACTTGGAAGTTCTAACATACCACATATTTCAATCATGTCTGAGAAGGCTTGAAAGGTGGAATCACTTCTTCTAGTGCCACCAATTTTCTCTGAATTGTTTAAAATTTCATTAAAATCTCCGAACATACACAAACTGCTTCTTCTGTTTATACTGAATCAAATCAATTGTTCCTAGATAATATGTCGTAGACTTATAGTTGGGTTGCCATATACACAAGAGACGTAGAAACACTTATCTTCATATATGCTTTTACATCCAAGACATTCTTGTCTGCATACAAAATGTTTATTTGAATCAAACTGAAACAGATAGGTCACAACACTAGCGTTAACGGGTGACGCTATGTGATAATGTGAACAGAAGAAGAAGCTTTAAAAGGGTTGTTGTTCAATCAAATGAGGAAAGGATTGTGATTAAACTCAGAAAGATCGTCCAACAATCCAGGAGAAAACTGATACGCCCATAACTGGTCATTATCCACCAAAAACTCGTTAATGTCAAATTCTAGGTTCATGATTTGATCCGTGTCTTCTTCGATGGCAGTTGCTTGTTGTTCTACTGGAGCGAGCTGAGGCATGGCCAATTCAGGCATGGCTTGGTCGATTTTTCCGAACCGAATCATCTTGAAACCGTTTGCAATATCATCATTAGTAGGCATGGGACTTCAGATATTCGGATCGGGTTCGGGTAAGATTCATTCGGGTCCGGGTTTTTCGGATAAATGAATTCTCTACCCAATAGGTACTTGGCGAATTTCGGTTCGGGTTTCAGATCGGATACCACCGGATCCGGGTCGGTTCCGGATACCCATTTATTATGTAAATCATATAGATATTTACTAAATAAAATAATTTACATGTAAATTGAAGTGGTTATGTGGTTACATACTCTACTTTTAGTGTGGCCAACCCGGGTTCGAGTCATTTAATTATCAATTTAATAAGAAAAATAATATTGAAATACAATATATATTTACAATATAGAAGAATACATATAAGTTGAAGTGGTCTGGTGGTAACATAACCACTTTTATACCTATCCAACCCGAATATCAATTATTTTGATAACCTAAGAAGCTTGCATGTTTTGAGAGTTGGCCAGGAGAGGACATCTATTTTTTGCATGTGTGAGTCTTTGACAGCGAGTACATCTCTTCTGAACTTTTTCATAGAAAAGGTATATAGTAGTTTGTTCTCCACCAGGTAAATTCAGAACCTTTGATCTCTTGAGGGGCTTGTTTAGTTCAATCCGAATCTTGGCTCGAACATAGTCTTGTGTCTGAGATTTTTCTGGATCAAAAGATACTACTTCCACATGACCAATCAGCCCACAAGCTCTGATATGGCTGGTATTGTGTAGTGATTAATCGGAATATTCCTTATCCTGACCAAAATTGAGACGAATTGTAAATATCCCGATGGAGGTCTTTCTACCCATCTTTCTATAGCTAAACCCCCAGTCTTTGAAGGTTTGCATGCCTTTGTCGAGGACATCTTGAAGGCCATATGCATGCATGAGATGAACTGGAATCTTTCTTTGGTGAGAGCGATACATCTAACTCGATTGACGATTTGCCATTTCCTCGGCATATCAAGTATGAGATCCGCCATGTTTTGATGTTCCGGGTTGAGAAGACGGTCGATTAGACTGCATGCATTCCGTTCTGTAGCATAGTATTGAGGAAGATCTGGTAAATTGTAAGGGGCATTGTCATCATCTTTTAGAGAAAGAGCTAACAGAGCATTATCCATTTCTGAAGATACGATGAGATAAAGAGATAGAGAAAAGAGGAATATGAAAGAGCAGATTTGAGAGATTCTGAGACAAAGTGTGGAATCTAAAGTCTTTCTTGTTGAAGAAACCAAAAAGATGGTCCAAAGCTCTAGAGAGGATTTATCTGTAGAGAGAGAAAAACTCAGTTTATCGCCAAAAATTACACTACAAAAAACTAATATATTATCATTTTCTTCTTTTTTCTTCTTTTTTCTATTTATTTATTTCTTATTTTGGAAATTTTTGGCAAAGAAAAACTAATATATTATCATTTTTCTCTCTCTCTCTCATTTTATTGATGTCTTATATTATATTTTGCAAAAAGAAAGACCGTGGAATTAATTTTCAAAAGTCACAAATGATGAACCATTTACTTAAGCTTAATAGCTTAATTTTTTCTTTGCTTTCATATATTTAGTGTTTAGTGATATAGTCGTTTTGCCAACTTGTTCCCTTTTCTCCCCCAAAACATTAGCTACTATGTTACTTTTCATATTATATTCAATGTTGGGTTACGAATCTATATCGTATGCACGTATTGTAAATATATGTATGTTAATGGAGCTAATAATCAAGGGCGAGCACTTAATTATGTTTATTTTATGTATAAATTTATATTATAGTTTTGTATTTTTGTTTTTGCTTCATTTTTAAAAATTTAAGACTAAATTCGGTTTTGTTTCAGCAGTTTTATAAAGAAACTTTAGTTTTCGGTTTGATAATCGGTTAGTTTGATTTTTTTTTTAAATGTTAATCAAATTTTCAAACTGGAATAACCAGAATTAACCAAAATTTTAACCGAAATGTAATAGAAATTAGAAAACAAAAACTTCAGTTAGTTTTGGTAAAAATATTAAAAAGCAAACTACTGAAGACTGAATTGAACCGTATTTGTTTCGGTTCAATTCGCCGAGATTTTGGTTAACCCGAACTACTCGCAACAAACTGGACCGGCAAGCATATAACTTGGTTAGAAAACAAGAGGAAATAATTCAAATTGGTTCTTTACATTGGAATGAGGCGTGTCTACACTTCTGTGGGTGGAAGACTTGGAGATGGACATCATATTATTTTAGTGTTAGATTTTGTTTCGTGCCATATTATTTTCTGCGGATCCCATTAAAAGAAGGCATCATTTCTGCGTAATATGTTTTCTTTGTGCACTTATTTTGTTAAGCATGAATTTCTTTTTCTTTGAAACTAAATCATACTTTTATTCTTTTTTTTAATGCTAGAGTCTGCTGAAAAAAAATCTAGAACAACTAAGTATCTTATCGTGAACAAAAAAAATATAGTACTTTAAAATAAGGGTTTATTTGCCAAATAACCAAAAAAAAAATGAAAATTAGATTTTGGGAGAGAGAGTAGAGAGAGATAGGAAGAGAAAGTAGGAGAGAGAGGAGAATTTTGGTTAGTTAGTGTATTTAAATTTTTTTCATGTATATAGGATGCAATTTCCGTTAAAATAAATATGTAGTAAAATAAAAATGTAGTCAAAATTTGTATATATAAGGATTATATCAGTTCTTCAAATGCTATTGGAAAAACACAGACCGAAGCAGAAGATGCGAAAAAAAAAAGGAATTATTTTGATATTGGGCTTAGAGTAGGATTGGGCCCATGTCATTACAATCATCAGCTTGAGCCCAAATCCATACTAATCCTTTTGGTCGGTGGAAGACTTGAAGATGAACGTGGAAAGGTTGTTGGCTCTCAGTTAGGTTTGGAATGGTAGTAAGTCCTCGCCCTTGATTGTTGGTTGAAAAGATGGGGAAAGCCCATCGGCCCATATAAACCAGCCTAACATTTTGTATATAAGGTGAAGCTAGTTAGTTCCCTTTTATCTCGGTCTCAGCTCCATAGTTTGCCCTACCTAACGAAACGTTTCACATTCGAGGTGGGTGATCTTGATTCAACAACTTGAGTCAGTATCTTAGGTAGTTTATTAGATCAGCCGCGATTTGATTTTGTTTGTGAATATGAATTTTGATTTTGTAGGGAAAATGAACAAAAACAAGAACATGGCGAGGGAGCAGCATGAGGAGGAGAACGCGTTGGTGATATGGAACATCAGCAACTGCCCGATTCCTGTTGGTCATGATCCTCTCCAGGTGGTTCCGAGAATACAAACGGCGCTGGAGAAGTTAAGACGCGATCGCCCCTATGGTCCTCTCTCCATCACTGCCATTAGCGACAACCTAACAGAGATCCCTGGTGAAGACGTCATGAGGAAGCTTTCTTCCTCTGGAATCTCTCTTAAACATGCTGACCGTTAATCTTCTTTCTTCTCTCTCTCTCTTTTTACATTTTTAGATTTTTTTTTTAAGTTACTGTTTGGATTCAGCATTGCCTTCCTTTTCTGAAACAGGGGTTCACACGGATTTGTATCAGTGGTCCCGTAGGAATCCTCCTCCGGCTACTATAATGGTCATAACCGGTCATGAGGAACTGGAACATTTAGCTTCTACATTTTCTGGCCTTGAAGTGAAAGGATACAGAATTCTTCCTACTTATCCTCAGTCAAACCCAGCTCCACCCTCTCTGCCTAAACTCTGTTTCTGGGAAACTTTACTGTCAGGTGTTTGTCCTCTCTCTCTCTCTTTTTGAAATAACCACCAAAATTGTTTCTGAATTACTTTAAAACTTTTTCTATTTGGTTTTCACAGATGCCGATAATAAACTGGTGACAACATCAAGGCTTATTTTTCATGGAACGGGTGGATATCCCTGGTCTTGTTCAGTATGCTATTTTGATGCCCCAATTTTAGAAGATTTCACAAACCACCTCAAGAGTGAAACACATGCTTATTTTGTAAGTATTTCTCTGCTGCATTTGTTAATAACGTTTTTCATTGTCTTATAACTCACTCTGGTTGTTCAAGCAGGAGTGGGACAGGTTCGCAAGCAAAAACAAAATTGATCGCACCAATCCTGCTAACATGCAGCTTGGTCGCTCAGAGGTAATGTGTTTAAATCATATCCATCCATCTCATATATTCATACCAAGTTGCTTTTTTGATACCCATCTAAGACTGATTTCTTTTGCAGGAGTGGGACCTACTCGCAAAACCTGACATGATGCGACGCGCTGAAGTTCTGAAACTCCGCGGCGCTTTCGCTCCTCCTCGTTCGAGGCCAGTTGATGCCAACTCTTTTAAGGAACCGTTCAAATCTGGAGAATAGGATAAGAGATGTGGACTTTGCAATGAAATTCTTAGTTTCTTTTTACAATAATGTTGGGTGCCTGTATTTGAAACTTTACTATGCATGGTAAAATAAAAGAACTTTATATCTCATTTTCGCTTTTCTTGTTGGGATCAACCTTCTCATCTTCCGAATATCCAACTGTTTTTGTATATAGTTTCCTATATGTTTCGAGTCCGCTTCAACTTTATACGTACCGTGTTCAACCGCTTAGTTAAATACTAACTTTTGTATATCTATCTTATATTGTTAAAAGAGAAAGAACAAAAATAAAATACAGCTTTGGTCCCAATTCAGGTTTTACATTAGTGAAAAACATCCAATTCCCTAAGTAACAATTTTTAATTAGGTCTTCTTGGATTTGGATGATCCATAGGACCATAGCTTTGTAAAACTGAATCTGAGCCGACCAACCAAACTAAATAATTATATTAATACTATGTACGATATATAGTTTTTTTTTTTTTTTGTAACTGCACAGTTACTTTTATGTATTAGAAGCCAGCATGTTAAGACTTTAAGTACCGTCAAAAGTTTACTAAAGGAATCAAAGGTTTGGTGGGGTCGCTTTCTTTTGTCTCGTTTAGTCAATTTTTATTTTACAAAGTCGGTACTTAAGTTGAGGATATACTAATAACGAAACATTCAAAAACCTCCGCTACCAAATGTAATTAAATAGTTTATTTTTATGACACTAATGAAACGCAACCCGAGTCTTGTAAAATCTATAAATAACGTTTAGAAACATACCTCTTCTTGCTCTCTATGTCCTCCTAGACTCTCATCTACAACTCTGAACGAACATGTTTCACGGCGCTGACAAGGCAGTTGAGGCGCTGCTTCGTGGCCAAGAAAGCGCTAATCTCTTGAAGACGGTGCTCGAACACTAGAGGACAAGCTCAGTTTCAATCAAGCCTCTCTTCGACACCCTCCTTGATTCCTTCTCCAGTTTAAATAATGGTCTAATTTAAATATTACGTAAGAAATGAAGTTGTTACTTCTGTTTTATAGACAAAATAATTATTAGCTCCATAAAAATACATCTATTTACAATGTGTGCATACAATATAGATTCTTAACCCAACATTAAATAAACATATGAAAAGTAACATAGTTCTGAGGGAGAAAAGAGAACAAGTGGGCAAAAAAATTATATCACTAAACACTAAATATACACAATATACGAAAGCAAAGAAAAAATTAAGCCAGTGAGCTTAAGTAAATGGTTCATCGTTTGTGATTATTAAAAATTAATTCCAAAATCTTCTTTTTTGCAAAATATAATATAAGAGAAGAGAGAAAGAGAAATGATAATATAATATTTTTTATTTGCCATAAATTTTCAAAATAAGAAATAAATAAATAGAAAAAAGGACGAAAAATCTCCCCTAGGAAAAAAACAAAAATCAAAACAAGTAAAAATGGAATATAATGGTTACTAGTAGATGAAAGCCGACCTTGGGGATGAAATACTTGTTTAGAACCTCAAATTTTATGGTTTCATATAATAGCTCCTAAAAGTTTGTATTTTTTCTTATAGAAAAACTCGCTTTTACATAAATATCTTTTATGTTACAAAAAAAAAAAAACATAAATATCTTTTATAGTCAAGACCGAATCTTGACACGACTACATGAAACATTGAAATTGGTATCCCGAGGCTTTTAAGGTTATATAAAGAAGTTGAATCTCCTAAAACTATAGAAAAAAATTATAAGAAATATTTTTAGTTTCTGAATTCTAAGCTCTGCTTACAGTCTATCTATATTTAAATACCTTTTATAAAAAAAAGGTATCAAAATGGAAAAATAGAATAATATGCAATTCTCATAAACAAAATTAAAAAAATATGATCCACTTCAGTTTCCTTTTGTTTATAATGGTATGAAGGTGTATTTCTGAAGATATCTCGATTTTATTTTTGTATTTAAGACTTCTAATGCTTAGAACGATTCTGAGTCGAAGTATGGACATAAGCTTGCTTATCACGAAACCCAAACATTGGTTATACATATTATATTTGCATGGATGCATTGATCGTTATTGTTTTTGCACGTACGTGGTGTTCGCAAGCTGCTCGGTATTCAGAAGAGTTGGTCGGAGCTCTTTTGTTGGGGTAAACTATAAAACTGCCTCACGTGCATACACTGACCGACTTCGATGGGTTAGTTAAGTTTTATATATGGTATTCTATTGGTATGTATATGTATATTTTTCTTTTGAAACCATGTTTATCCTTGGGAAGTTTACTCAAATATATAATATTTTAAGATAATTGACTATAACCATACATATCTTTTTTTTTTACTGTTATTTTTTTATACCAAGTGTGCCCTTTTTTTTTATGTTATGAGAAAAAACGTATTTACAAGAATGTCATTACTTTTTAGTGCCACATAAGCAAAAACTCGGCGCCACGTAGGAATTTGGTTCTGTGTTTTCATTAAGACAGCTGTAAAGTGCTATATACGTCGCTACGGCTGAGTTATTGCTATGTTGGGGCTGAATTAAACAACGCGGCTGACTTAAGAGAAAACAGCTGACTTAAGAACATAAGTCAGCTGTTAGTTACGGTTGATTTACAGAAATCTGGCTGATTTATTGGATAACGGCTGACTTACGTACACGCGTTACGGCTGACTTATTCATCGGCGGTTTGATTTCTGGAAAATTCGGCTGAGTTATAGTTAAAACATGGCTGAGTTATGTTTCCACGGCTGAGTTAATGAACATCGACTGGCTGAGTTATTGAATTTACGACCTACTTATGGGATGTTGTTACGGCTGAGTTATATTTAATCAGTTATAATTGGATGGATTAACAGTAAACTCAGCTTATTTACGGCTGACTTATTAGCGAAAAATTAATTACTAGAATAGCATTCGTTTGACGGCTGATTTATTTGACGATATGGCTGGCTTATGATTTTGCTACCTAATTAAGGCTGATTTATTAGCAAAAGATTAATTACTGAACTAGTATCCACGTTTCGGCTGACTTACATTGTACATGTGGGCAGACTTATTTAGGCTGAGTTATATATTCGTTTGGTGGCTGACTAACCAATTTTCTATGTCATCTGCCAGGTCATCAACTCGGATTTGCCATGTCATCACTAGTCTAATGTTACAACAGTAAAATAAGGGTCTATGTTATCTTTATTTTTCATATTTTTTATCTATCTTCTTCATCTTATTCTTCATCTTTCTCTCAGATCTTATGGATCTGGTAATTATTGTTTCCGCAACTAGGTCTATAAACATAGATTAAAAAAATTAAAAATCTGAGACAGATCTACTGCAGTCGTCATCGTTTTCGATGATGATCGGTTAAAGAGAAGCTTCCTCTCTTCCAGTGTCATGTATGGCGGTCCGACATCCTGCAAGAATGCGTCTGACATCCTGCAAGAATGATCCCTCTCTCATTGGATTTTTCGTCTTGCATAAGAAGAAAGACTCAAAGAGAGAGATGAAGTAGCTAAGTCAATTGTAAATTGTAAAAAAAGGAGAGAGTTGAACAAAAAAGTAAGAAAATGAGTGAAGACGAAGAAAATGATGAATTTGAAAGCTGATTATATATGTTTGTTGATTCAGATGGTGCGTCATCTGAATATGATAACTTTAGTTCATACAGTGTGGACATAAATTGCTCGATGAATTACACGGTTCTTCAGTGTTTTCCAAGCTGGATCTTCGTCCAGGGTATCACCAAATCAGAATGAGTGAGGCATATATTGAAAAAACAGCTTTTAGAACGCATGAAGGCCACTACGAGTTTGTTGTGATGCTTTTTGGCCTTAGCAATGCTCCAGCTACATTTCAATCCCTCATGAATGCGATCTTCAAGCCATTCTTAAGGAAGTTCGTGTTAGTGTTTTTTGACGACATGTTGGTGTGTAGTAAATCAATGGAGGAACATTGCAAACATCTGAGAATTGTATTGGAAACATTGAAGCGTCATAACCTGCTGGCTAACCATAAGAAATGTCTCTTTTCTCAGGATCATGTAGAGTATCTTGGTCATATAATTTCTCGAGAAGGAGTTTCAACAGATCCTGCAAAGACAGAGGCAATGCAGAAATGGCCGTCTCCGAGAAAAGTTAAAGCGTTGAGAGGATTCTTGGGACTTATGGGCTATTATCGAACATTCGTACTGGGATATGGCGTAATAGCTCGACCATTAACAGATTTACTTAAGAAGGATTGTTTTGACTGGACCGTTAAGACCATCTCCAATGGGGGTTCTCTCCATTGGGGTTCCTAATATATGTATTATGTATATATATATATGTATATATTATATATGCGTAAATAATTGTGGGGGCCACAATTATTGTGGAATCCCATAAATAAAGGTTTTTAAGGATTTTTAAAACCCTCTTTTAAGAACCTTTATCTATGGGGTTCCACAAAAATTATAGACCCCACAATTACTTATGCATATATAATATATACATACATATATATATACATAGCACATATATTAAGAACTCCAATGGGAAGAAACCCCATTTGAATTGCTCTAAGACTCTGTTGGCTTTTCATCAGTTGAAGCAAGCTATGTCTACAGCGCCTGTTTTGTGCTTACCGAACTTTCAAGAGCTGTTTGTGATAGAAGCAGATGCATCGGGGTTTGGATTGGGTGCTGTTTTGATGCAGAATCATCGTCCTATCTGTTATTTCAGTAAAACCTTGACGAACAGAGAGCAGATGAAACCCATTTACGAAAGGGAGTTAATGGCTATTGTGTTGGCGGTTCAGAGATGGAAGCATTACTTAATGGGGCGGCATTTTGTGGTCTATACATATCAGAAGAGTTTGAAGTTCTTACTGGAACAACGAGATGTTTCGATGGATTATCAGAAATGGCTCACAAAGTTGCTGGGCTTTGACTTTGAGATCATTTACAAGGCAGGTTCAGAAAACAGAGCCGCAGATGGATTGTCTCGTATTTCACCTGAAGACAAGTTTGACAGTGAGAGTCTGCTGTGTGCTTTGACAGTTTCTTCTAACTTGCAGATGCAAGATATATTTGAGGAAGTCGATTCTGATCCTGGTATTCAACAAGAAATTCAGGAACTTATTCAAGGGAAGAGTTCGAAGAAGCATTATACGATCATTAAGGGTCGGCTCTTCTATAAAGGCAGATTGGTTATACCTAAGACATCAAAGTATATTGGAATTATATTCCAGGAGTATCATAATGGATTTTTCGGCGGGCATTCTGGCATGTTGAAAACAATCAAGAGAATTCAAAGGTTGTTTCATTGGTCTAAGTTAAAAGACGATGTTCAACACTACGTGTCGGAGTGCACTGTATGCCAGACCCACAAATACTCTACTCTGAACCCTGGTGGTCTCTTACAACCAATTCCACTTCCTACTGTGATCTAGTCTGAAGTATCTATGGACTTTGACAACTTACCAAAATCAGAGGGATTTACGGTGATCATGGTAGTGGTGGACCGTTTGAGTAAATACGCTCACTTCATCGGCTTGAAACACCCATACACAGCCACTTCAGTTGCTGAGAAATTCATACGAGAAGTGGTGAGATTACATGGATATCCAGCTTCGATTATATCAGATCGAGACAGGATATTTTGAGCAAATTTTGGAGAGAATGCTTTCGTTTGTGATATACCTTGGATTTGACCCATTTTTATCCATAGTATATTAGTATTTTACTATATATATATATATATATATACCTATGTTTTCTACTCTTCTAGGTATGTTTTCAGGTTCAGGTGCATTTCGGAGTAAAGCTATGACTTTGGAGCATTTTGGAGCTTAAAGGACATTTCACCCGAGCTGACCACTTAGAGGTCGACGAGAGGAAGAATAATCGATTGATGTGCATCATTGCTGACGATCGATATCAGGAAATGCCTCGATAGATGAAGATTAATATCGATCGATGTACACAAGTACCATCGATCGATGTCGAGACAACAGACACGACATTTTAGATTCAGCAGACTTAAAAACCAAGGTCAAGCCAAATTACCAAAGTTCACAATTTCAAAAACCCTTTAACAACAACAAGAGCTACTCGAACTCTTACTACCAAAATCCACCACCCCAGACTCAGGAAAGCAAGATCGAAGAAATGCTTGATCGAGTACTGTTGGGACAACAACAAATCACCGTGGATTTCAACGGTAAGATAGACTCCGCCTACAACAATCTGAACACCAAAATCGAGACCTTAGGGACTCAGGTGAGAAAACTTGAAACCAAAGTAATTCAGACGGGCGAGACTATAAAGAGGCAAGAAGCTTTCGCTAGAGAGGCATGAGCCAACAAAGGAAAACACCACGTAAATGCCATCATAGATGATGAATTCTGGCAAGTGGTGAGAAATGAAAACCTTGAGGAAGGAGATTTCAAAATCGAAAGCTCTATGAGTCTCGGCGGATCCCAATGGTGTCGACCGATGTCGATGAACTCGCATCGATCGACAGACCATGATGAAGAATTCACAGCTAAGCATCCTCGGTTGAGCCAACCATCGATCGACATAGTGAGTCCGACGTTGATCGTCAGAACATACCTCCCATCGATCGACAGGCACCTCTGACATACCGAGTGCGGTTACCCTCAATGATTACATCAATGCACTCAGACCACCACCTAAACCATTAGCAAACCTACCTGAACCAAAACCCAACCCTTTAAATAGTTCACCAGAATCAGTTCAAGGAGAACAAGAATCTGAAGGGAAAATGTTAAGGAAAAGAAAGGAGAAGATTCCTAAAAACTTTAAGAGGGAAGCTAACGATAAGGAGATGGATGGTTTCACTAAACGAGTCCTAAGAATCCCAATCGAATTTTTTTTTGATGAAGCTTACTTTACACACCAGTTGTGGATGTTCTTCAGAGAAACAAAGGTAACTGAGGAGGACATTAGGAGAATGTTTCATCAAGTTAGAGAGAAGATGAAACACATGATCACATTGACGAAGAAGAGTGATCCTGGGAAGTTTGCAATACCATGCGTAGTCAAGGGTGTTGAATTTCCCCATTCAATGTGTGACACAGGAGCATCAGTTAGTATCCTCCCTAGGATCATGGCAGACCAGCTTGGTTTGACCATCGAACCCTCAACGAAATCCTTCACCTTTGTAGATCTTTCATAGAAACGATCAAGAGGTATCATAAGAGATCTGGAGGTACTGATTGGTAATGCTCTTGTCCCTGTAGATTTTCATGTCTTAGACATCGAGCTTAACTGGAACTCTTCACTTCTGCTTGGAAGATCGTTCCTAGCTACAGTAGGAGCTGTATGTGACATGAACAAAAACAAATTGTGTCTAACGCTCATAGACCCAAACATCCACTACGATCCCATCCGACCTAAGAGAAAGGTAATTAATTATGTGGATTATGGTAAAGAACTCGACTTCATTGGCGCATGCCATTGTGGAGCAGGGTATGAATCGGAGTACGAAACAGAGTACTCGGAATCGATCGACACCCAACCTTTCCATCGATCAATTCCAATGAGTCAACGGTGACCGTTGACCGCAACAACACGTCACTCGACGTAATGCACCCAGTTGACCATTTCGCTTCACCTAATCATTGTTACCAACATTTTGCCTTCCAACCTCCAACCAAGAGAGGACATGATGATTATTCCATAGGCAGTTGGGCAGACAGTGGTTTCCATGAAAGTTTTGCAGTTGACACTGTAATTACTTCACCTAATGAGGAACATACCGAGGAATACGATGAGGATTATTGGAAAGAACGTGCAATAGAAATGTCTTTGCAGGATGAAAGACTTGAAACACATACGTTCACCAACATGTTTCCAACATCATTCGATGCTTTTTGCACTCCACATCGGTCGATACCCACCCTCGTCCAGCAAAACAACCGCTCACATCGATCGACACCCCGAAAGGAACATCGATCGATAATCGCGCCGCAGCGAAAATTCAGGAGCAGGAGAATATTCCCTCCCTAACTAAGTTTACAGATACCTATATAAATAGTTTTGCACCTCTGAAACTACCTACACACATCAAAGCAAACACACAAGCAAATAAGATGAACACTCTTCCTTTTACATCAACAGAAAAATCCATGAAGAGCGATCATCTCAAGAACACAAGTTCTGCAAAAATTACTCTACCATCAATCGATGTAACTGTATCTACATCGATCGATACTACTCTAAACCCTAATCTCTCTATTTCTAAAATGAATAATTATGCAAACATTGATTACGGTTTTCTAACACCTGATGAATTTGGTATTTTCAGGGACCCAGATGGCAACGCACGTGCAATGGATGGAAGGATTTTACAAGTGTTCAGAGAGGACATAGCAGACATCCTTCAAGTAGCCAATGGACCAGACAACCTATTCTCATAGCAATGTGGCACTCCAGACGTCATTCAAACAGATCGTAACAACCACGCAGGAGTCGCCACAACAGAGACCAACCCAGATTTATCACGCCAACCAAAAGGGCAAGCATCGATCGACGGTTTAACGGGGAAATCGATCGACAGGGTAACACCAACGTCGATCGATATGGATGAACCGACGTCGATCGACAGACGGTATGAATGTGGGAACCGCGTTTTCGACATGTATGGAGCCAAAAAGTTCACTTGGGAACAAAGGGACGAATATGGAGTCTACAGAGATGAGCGTGGACACGCACGAGGCGTAGCTGGTGAGATGATACCTGTTACAAAGGACAACATCAGGAAAATATTGGAAAGAGCATCTCTTTTTGAAGAGAGCCACATTTGTCTTCCAGAACATGCCACTTCCTTCACACTCACAAGACTGGCACCAGAACTCTACACCAAAGATGAAATCGATGAGATGGTGTTTGGTATTTGTCGAGCTCAGGAGAAACTGGAAGAGGAGCTCAAAACATTGGTGGAAGATATACATCAGCCTTTGGATAGAGGCTACAATGAGCTTTTCAGATGTATGGCAGAAATGAGGACAGAAATTGAGAGCTTACGTCAGCAACTTGAGAAGAAAGCTACGACCTCAGCATCGATCGACGCACCACGTGCAACATCGATCGACGTCAGTCTTCCTACAGCTCAGATCCCTGCAGAACCGCAATGTTCAACACAACACAGGGATGAATGGGAAGTCTCATACATCGACACAAGGATAAACGACGTTTACTGCCCTCTAAACAACGTGGACTGGCTAAGCACTAAAATCGAGCTACTACAACAAAATCTGGACACCATTCGCAAGAAGGACCAACAACCAGCCACATCGATCGACATGTGTACCTTCACATCGCTCGACGCCAAAGTCTCAGCCATGAATGAGAGGCTGAGGACTTACGAGGATATGCATGACCGCTTTATATCACCAGTCATGACATATTTAAACAAATTGTCTACTCAATTACTTCATGCCCAAAAGGATATTGAGAACATTACTAATCAAAGTTTTTTGAAGGCAAAATCAGCATCGATCGACAGGCTACGAGGACCCTGGATCGATGGCAAGAAACCTGTGGAGTTACTTCCTTACACAGCAGCAGAGGTTGACAATATCACATCCGAGATCTACACTGCTCTAGACACCATGGAGGAACGACTTGACAAACGCTGCGATGACATCTACTTTCCATTCGACAACAAAATCAGTGGACTAGACAACCACGCAGAATGGCTACAGAAAGAAGTCAAAGCCATTCAGAGGCAACTCGCAGCTCAACACCAGATATCAGCATCGATCGACAGGACAATAGCGAAATCGATCGACGGCAACTCACCGAGATCGACCAACAAACACATAATCGCATCGATCGACGCCGAGTCTACACCAATCGGCGAGCAGCTGATACACAAGACAGTAAAGTCAATGCAAAAGGAACTGACAGATCTTTCAGCATATGCCTATGACAACATAGGCTGGCACCAGGTCAGCATTGACAACGTTCAAGAAAGGCTACAGAACATCTCCAATGTACTTGAGAAGATGGATGACAAATGGACAAGAAATGATGAGGCCACAAGAAGTTTCATTGCATCTTGGTCCAGAATGCGCAGAGATGACGTGGATGCTTGCTTTCCAACAAGCAGCTGCTTCTCTACCCAATAGCCAATCACTACCACAGTCAAGCTAAATGACTATAACCAAGCGCTGAGTGGGAGGCAACCCACTATTAGGTATTTTACTTTGGTTTTATTAGCTAGCATTTAATTTCTTTCGTTTTATTTCTTTTAGATTTAGGAGACCCAAGTAGGAGGACTTGAATATCGACCGACGACGAGACGTCAACCTCGTTCGACATAGGCAACCACACGACGATCGATGTAACACTTATACATCGATCGATATCTAATCCGGTCAGATGTATCTTCCTTACTTGTTACATTTCGTACATCATAAACTTTTCATCATAACTCCGACTGAGTTACACTGGGACAGTGTAATTTAAGTCTGAGGGGAGATTTACTGATATAATTTATTATATTCTTATGTAAAAAGGAATTTCAAATAAATTATGCTTAGCTATTGAAAATAGAGACTATAATCTTATATTGATTTAAACATGAATATCTAACCAATCTTTAGCACCATTTTAGATTTACTGATTGCAGATAGCACTAAAGATGCTAAAGCGGATCAACCTATCAACTACACACTTACCTTGAACCGTATGAAGTAACCAAAGCTGATTTCCAACACTAAACCTGACATAACCGCTTGTCTTGGGGCTTGGTATACATGGGATCGGATTCTTCAGACAGGTCTGGAAGGTAACGCCTGGTTTAGATTATTTATCACATTTTCTCTCTCTAGATTTCGACCCTAGATTAGTTAATGAGTATTAAAATAATAATAATAATAATAATAATAATAATAATAATAATAATAATAATAATAATAATAAATAAAAAATATAAGATCTATTGTTTAATTAGGATGAGTCTGAACAGGACTTACCATTAAAGCTAGATTCATAAAGACTCAAATACAAGAGTTCGAAACGGGACTTGGAGGCGGCAATCTTCAAGGCTCGCTTTCGCAAAGAACTCTTGGATATAGGTCAAAAAGAAGTGAACAGAACTTGGTGGCAACCACCATTAAGTTTTGATTCATGGAAGCATGTCCAATCTTGGTCACTGATCCTGCAATGGAAGCAGACATTGACTCAAGAGAGAAATTTAGAGAGAGGGAAACTAGGAACTAACTTTTACCTGCAGCTCCAGATACCTGTCTGAAATCCTTGCATCCTGTGATCGATACTCCCAAGGTAAAGCATTCACTTTATATTTATGCTAAGAAATGAAATCAGTAGAGGGAATGTCAGACGTGAATTGATGAGTTGTGTTATGTTAGAAATGGTTGCTAAGCAAAGATATTGCATAGTGTGCTTTTGTGATTAGAACTTTTTAAATGTGGTTGCAAAATTGTTGAGGAAAGATTTCTATGTTTTTAAAATCTTAAGTTCCCGAATATTTTCAAACCTCTTTCAGAGAGATTGCTTGTATGTTTTGCTTGAGGACAAGCAAAAAGGTAAGTCTGGGGAAGTCGATATACCTTGGATTTGACTCATTTTTATCCATGGTATATTAGTATTTTACTATATATATATCTATGTTTTCTACTCTTCTAGGTATGTTTTCAGGTTCAGGTGCATTTCAGAGTAAAGCTACGACTTTGGAGCATTTTGGAGCTTAAAGGACATTTCACCCGAGCTGACCACTTAGAGGTCGACGAGAGGAAGAATAATCGATCGATGTGCATCATTGCTGACGATCGATATCAGGAAATGCTTCGACAGATGAAGATTAATATCGATCGATGTACACAAGTACCATCGATCGATGTCGAGACACCAGACGCGACATTTTGGATTCAGCAGACTTAAAAACCAAGGCCAAGCCAAATTACCAAAATGCCCTGACGAGTTTTTAACCTAGTAGAATATATACTGCAAGTGTTTTGACGGCAGAGAGAGCCTTTTCTTTCTAGACCTAGTTTTGTTACAAGTTTCATTTGGAGAGAAGATCACTTGTGATTGGAACTCCTTGTTTTCTATTTCTTTTCATCTATTCTATGAGTTCTTATTTCTCTATTAATATGAATTGCTTTGCTATGTCTGAGTAGTTCAACTGTTAGATCCAGGGTTCAGATAGGTTTGTGGGATTAGCTCCAAACTATAGATCTGCCTTGTTGTGATATTCATGATAGATTTGTGTTCATTGCTTGTTTTAGCCTTGCTAACTAGAACTTGATCATAGGATTGCATATTCAAGCACCCTTGTTATCCCATCCTGAAATCTATCTATCATATTAGGATTGCTAGAGAGGACTAACCGCCAATTTAGAATCTTAGTAGGGAATTTCATACTCGCGCATAGGCCTGGCTAGAACCCGTCGATCGATGTCCTCAACTGACAATCGATCGATGTTGGCAAAGGTGTATCGGTCGACGTCTTAATAGACTATCGATCGACACTCTCTTGTGTCTGCATCTAACCGGTGAGACACAAGATCTAGTCTGTTAACCAGTGGTACATGCGACAGCTGATCACTGAGTTAAGCGAATGAGCTCTAATATATCATGCATGCAACAGTTAGGCATCTATAGGAATTATAATCTCCAACACCTGAATAGTGGCCCTGCATCTAATATCATTTCCAACCTAAGTTACATTTATTATTTACTCGCTTGTTACTATTGCTATTTCATTTAAACATTTACAACCTTTAGAATTAATAAACACTAGATTTAATTGTTCCCTAGCTCCTTGTGGATTTGATCCCTAAGTACTACATCTGAACCTCTTTTGATGAGAGTAACACTCCTTAGGGTAATTTGAGTGGTATCAGTTTGGCAGGAACATCACTCAAGTTTAGCACAGCCTATCACCCTCAAACTGATGGCCAAACCGAGGTGGTGAATTGATGTCTCGAAGTTTACTTGAGGTGTTTCACATATGCTAACCCGAAACAATGGTATAAATACCTATCATGGTGTGAATATTGGTACAATACATCTTACCATACTTCTATTCATACATCTCCTTTCAAGCTGGTCTATGGTAGAGAGCCACCATCTTTACTTCACTATGAGGAAGGTTCTACTACCAACTTTGAGTTAGAAGAGATGTTGAAGAACAGGGACGAGATGTTAAGCCAAGCTAAAGAGTTCTTGTTGAAGTCACAGGCAACAATGGAAGACAGCGCAGATACGCATAGTCGTGATCTTCAGTTCTCAGTGGGATCTTCTGTTTTTCTGAAACTCCGACCTTATCGTCAGAAGACGCTGTCTAAGACACTCTGTCAGAAACTTTCTGCTAAATATTATGGTCCTTTCACAGTGTTGGAGAAGATCGGATAAGTGGCTTACCGTCTCGACCTTCCTTCGGATTGTAAGATTCATCCGGTGTTTCATGTGTCAAAGTTGAACCAGTGCTAGGAAAGAATCATTCAGTCACGAACTTACCATCTCGTTTACGGCGAACGATGAGATTACTTTGCAGCCTGAGGCATTGGCCAGTTATCGCTATGATTCTGAGGGACATTTGGAGGTTTCGGTGCAGTGGAAGGGTTTGCCAGTACATGAGACGTTTTGGATGCGTGTACGTGATTTGAAGAGAGACTTTCCTGCTTTTGAGCTTGAGGACAAGCTCACTTTCATTGGGGGAAGAGTAATGATAAGCCTTGGAGGATATATTGTCGTAAGAAGAGAGGAGGAGAAGATAGAATCATGGATGCTGACGTGGAGAGTGAGAACTCGAGCTGAGGAGTTTGTTACGAGTCAGTTAGGGACGTTAGAGGAAAAGGGAGACTGAGAAATATAAAAAGTAGTTTGTTTGAGTTTGTAATTAGCTTTTGAGTATTTTGTAAAAGGATTCTTAAACGTGAGGTCTTGGATATTAGCTTGAGTCTCTGAGTGTAGAGATCAAGAGAGGGAGGTTGGGCGGAACGTTAATAAAAATACATTCAATCTCTTATCAGCTACTAAAGCTGGCGGTCCCGTTCTTCTAGTCTCCTTATTGTGGACTGATGATTTTTCAGATGAGTCGCTTCTGCCCTAAATTCCTCAAGTTTAACTTTCATGTTTCGATTCTCAGGCTCCACTTCAGATAATTTACGCTCTTGCTCCTGTAATTACAACAATGAAAGCAAGAACAGGAAACGGATTTGGTGCTTCATAGAGTTTCTGATAGATGTTAAGGAACCTTGGGCATCTTGGTAATTTATCTACTTCTTCCCGATAACCCTTGAGCAAATAAACCAAGTTTGTCCTCAGGTGATGTTTTTTTTTTTTTTTTTAAGTCTATTACCAAGATAAACCATATAGTATGTTAATAGAATGTCATAAACAAATGGACAACAAGGAAACACATAACCAGCTATCCATCCAGAGCCGGGCCTGAATAAAAGTCCATCAAGCATGTGCTTGGGACCTGACGAAAATATATATATTTTAGGGGCCAAATATAAGCATAAAAAACATGTAGCTCTATTGGTAACATTGTTATATTTGTGGGAATGGACCTGAGTTCAAGTCTTCTCAACCACAACTTTTAATATTTTTACTGTTTTTAGAAACAAAAAAGCCAAAAATATCTTTTTGCTTGTGGGCCAATATTTTTGTGGTATCCATCTAAAACTTGTTTCCATGCAATCAAGTGAAACTTTCTCAATCCCATCACATTAAGCTATCATTGCCTTCTCCGGAACATCTAAAAGCAATCTTCTCACATCTCTAGTTTGATTCAGTCGTACTAACTTAAACGGTCTTCACACAGTACTACCTAATAACCAGCGCCGTGATGTCAAACTATGAAAACTATAGCAGCAAAGAGTGGCGCTTGACACCACAGGGCATTCCCAAATACCTCAAAACAGAGCCACTTAAACATCTCATCACTGAATTTTTACAAGAAATAATAGACACTTTGGACTCTAGTTTCTTTCATAATAGCTTATACAGATTTTTACATGTAATGCAATGGAAATAATCGATTCCCAGGCCCTCACCGACCCGGCAAAGGTTGCAGAATGAACAGTGGTAAACAGCCCTGAAGGCAAATAATAGTGTCTCAAGTTTGAATTGCTGACAAACCCAGATGTCGCAATTAATTATTATTATATGCATCAGACTGTTGGGTTTTGGTTACCTTTCATCATCGAAAAGTTTGCAAATACTGCAATAGTGATTTGCCATTGGGAATCCATCGCATGAAGGCGTTGTGCGAATGGGGCCAACAGGTTGCACCTTGAGGCACCGCATACAGAGCATTTCCGACACCAATTTTCTGCAATGTGTTCCAAATATAAATCATATCACTGAGAATGGAAAACTAAGAAAGAGTTTCAATTTAAGCAGAGGAGATTGGCATAAGATCTTACCTGTCCACGGAATGGTCGCTTACTTTTGTCATGGCAAAATCTACAAGTGAACAAGTGATCGCAACATACAGCCACGAAGCTTGCAGTTACGCTTGCAATGATCGCATCCATATATCTGCTTCTCGGGATCTCCAAAAGAGGGGGAACATCCAAGTACAACATCACCATTCGATTCAGTTTCTGTAAAATTCAGCAGCGGAAGTGGAAGATGCTCCAGCACTCTTGATATTTTCAATTAGGCATCGAAACTCGTGAAGCTGATTTTCTTCTCCATCGTGCTCCTCGGAAAATGAAACTCTACTTCTGGAAATACGATCTTGTCCTCTGCAAGACTGCAACAACAAAATAGTTGTCATCACAGAAATAGACCCATGACATTCTCAGAAAACAGAAAATAATATGTTCACACATAATGATAGCAATCTCATGCACAAACATGAGAAGAGGAAAGATGAACAATAGAAGATATTCAGCTTTCAATGTATATAAAAGGATGCAACAAATACCTGTGGAAGATGCAAACTTCAGCACTATATTGCAAGCGTTCATCAAATGCAGATTAATCCGAAAAATCTCAAGACAGCTGAATCTTCCTAGCCTCATCGGCTATTTCTTTCATCTCCTTGTTCATTGACTTGTGCCAAAGCTTTATCTCATCAATTGGGTGCATGTGGGCATCAAAAGAACCATGATTGGTAAGCTCTTGGTACTTTCTCTTCCCGACCTTGGATCCTTCACATGCGCACTGTGCTCTAATAGTTTCGCAAGGAAGCATGCTGCTAGAAGAATCTATACAGCACTGTTACAGAGAATCTTCTATGCGACATGAAGCCGCAGTAACGCTTTTCCTTCCCTGTTCAAGAGTGAAAAAAAGAAAACATCAAAAAACAATTCCAAAAGTCTTTCATCTTTTAAAGTGCCATCTTAATTCAAAAACTTACCTGCTGAAGGAGCTTCTCGTCTGGAACTATCTCACGTCTGCATCTCCTTGCTGGAGGAAGCGAGCCATGGAAGAAACACGGCAAGCATATTCACAGGAATGCAGGCAGCCGGAGATGAGACAGTAACTAAGAAAGAAAGGGAAACTGGATCGTAGGGTGATCAGAAAGGAGGAAGAAGATCATCTGAGGAACCTGAGTCCACGGAGGTTGAAGAGAGAATAAAGATGAGGTGAAGATCGGAGATAGAGAGGTTGAATTCCACTATACGATCCAGAGCTAACGCACCGAGCAAAAAACCAGTAAACTCTGATGAACTCATCCATAAATGTACCAGCTGTGAGAACTTCTGGTCTCGATTCCTGGACGTCGCAGCAGGAATATGACAAGATAGAAAATAAATGAGGGGTTAGTAACTAATAGTTAGTAATATACCATGTTAGTTGCAGAGACGGCGGGAGGATACGCTGTGAGCGTTTGCAGGCAGAACGTTTTGTTATGGACAAAAGAATTATCGACAGAATAACGATAGCATGTTGAATTAATGTCTTTTGTTAAGGCCATGGTCGAAGTAGATCCTAAGAAAAGTAGTAACGAGACTACCAATGAACCAAGAAAGAAACATTTAGAGGAAGAAGTCATGACTTGCTACTTGCTACTTGCTAGAGAATTTATTTCCCTCAACCTCTGTTGTTAGTGTTTTATATTCATATTGTTGTGCTACTTATATATACATTAAAATTATGGATAGAACTTTGGTCATCTCACTGGATACCACCGTAATTATTGTTACTCTTTTTCTTGGTCAATCTTGGTCAAAACCATAAGTATCTTATGATTTGCAAATATCCCCTATATATTAAAGGAGAAGCACTTAAAAAAATTTCCTTAAAAGTCTAATCTGACGTGGCTTCATGAGAAGCTTCTATTTACAAAATTGCACACGTGTCACTTGGAGAACGTTTGTTAAAAAGTGCAAGCTTTAAATGCAAACAAAACATTCCTTAAGTATTACAAAACATTCCTTAAGTATTGTGCCCCTTCTCAAACATAATATTCACGTAACATATATTTGGTTCTCAAACATAACATTCACGTAAAATTTATCCAAGAGCTTCATCTGTGTATAATCTCAGCATGTTGCTCGATCCTGATCCAGCGACGGATCCACCCCCTGATGACGCGCCTCCACCGCCACCGAGTCTGCAACGACGCATACCGGCCGTAGCGGCAGCGGATCCACGGGGAGTGGCCAGACCTGGCCTGGCGGTTGAGGAAGCGGTGGAGGTTGATTGTTGGGACTGGGAAAAGCCTCTTGCCATTGTTGTGTTGTTCAGAAAAGTGGAAAGGGAGAGGTGAGGGAAGATGATAAAGGAGGGTGGTGAAGGGAAGGCAGAATGGTAAATAAAGTCAAATCTGGGGGTAGTTTAAGGTCAATAGAATGATCAGGAAGAGACGTGGAGTCGTAGTAGAAACCAATGAGTCAACTGCTTTGGTTGGGCGTTATTTTCGGTAAGATGAATGCTGTACGATAGATAGTATTTTGGGTCAGGTTTCTATAAATCTACAAATAATTTATATACTACAGTTTGAGAAAAAAACATGGATGAATTATGATGAATATTTTGGTCCTGATGGAAGGGTTTTGTAACTTTTGTTTATGAAATTTAAGATTTTCTAGAATTTGTTGTACTGTATCTAAGCCCCAATCATATGGGGCCTTATGGTTTTGTAGTTTTCATTAGAGAAGATATTGAAATACTTAGAAAAAGAGACATGACATTTGACCAAAAAAAAAAGAGACATGACATAAGAAATTTTGCTAAAAATATGGTGGGACTTGTGTATTTGCAGCACTCTTTTGACACGAAAAAGTTAGCCGACTACATGCTAAATGTACTGTTTTGTTGTTGTTGTCATTTTCTTTTATACTATTTCATGGACCATTTTCTTAAAAAGTTCAAAAGAGCAATGTTACATATAAATATAAATTGTAACGGCTCAAACATCAAATCGAAACATATAATGAAATAGTGTTAAGAGGATGAATAAAGCAAACACCACATGGCTTTCCTCGCTTTGGAAGCATCGCCTTCGCTTGCATCATTATTGTCGGTGTTCTAGCCTAAACGCCATGAAGACCCCCCACAAACACCACTGCCAGTGCCGTGCCTACAACTTTGGGGGCCTAAGGTTAATTTTCAAAAACATGGTTTTTCACAAAAAAAAAAAGTTTATACAAGTTAATGAAATTGTAAATACACTAAAGATGTCTATTAAAAATGAATCTACTAAGTTTATACAAGTTAATGAAATTGTAAATACACTAAAGATGTCTATTAAAAAAGTTTATACAAATTAATGAAATTGTAAATACACTAAATTGTAAAAACTTAAATGTAAAGAACATAATATATGAACAATCGAGCTCTCTCCTTTCTCAAAAAATAAAATAAAAACAATCGAGCTCTCTATAAATATATGTATACACTCATGAACTACTAATGTGTCTTGAAAACATGGGGCCCTAAATATTGATTAAAATGTGGAGGCCTGAGGCTGTTGTCTTTTTTGTAAAGGGTAAGCACGGCTCTGACCACTGCATGTTATTTTCTCCACTGTCATGAAGTTTCACCCCTATCAAGATCGTGTATAAGTGCGGGTGAGACTCATTCCTCTATCTATCACCTAAACTTAATCCTCTTTAATTGCCAAGAGTTAGACTGACTCACGCATTCATCTTGCAAGAGACTTTGCTTATGTAGTTTGCATGAAGGCCCTATCAAGAAAAATAACAAAAATATTTATTCATGTGAGAAAAAAACTAAGCAAGCAAAAAAGAAAAAAATCTCTGATGTACAAAGAGACAAAACTAAAGCAAAGTCCAAATGACTGAATTCCAAGCTAGACCGGAAAATACAACCGTCGAGAACGGGAGTTAAGATTCACCGTTATCAAAATATATTACAACCAAAAAATGAGGTGATTCTCTCTCTGAAGTGTTGAAGAGAGTGATTCTCTTCTACGTAGTTTTTATACTATAATTTTGTCTAAACAGTTAACTCTTTGAAAGCTTTTAAGGATATGGTTTGTATACTTTAATTTTCTAATCATTGATATTTTTTAGTGTGTATCAGCTGTTCGCTTCAGTTGGATAAATAATGGAATTTTCGGTTTCTTTAACAGATGGATAACAAATATATGCAATTAAAATAAATATATTATTTCTTTTTTTCCCACATTGCTGGGTTGGAATTCTAATATATATATAATCATTAGTAACACTTGCAAAGTTGGTTATAATGCTTGGTCCGCAAGTATATTTTGAGTCGTAATATATGTAGGAGATTTTGATGCCATAACTAGGTTTTTTCCTTATTTACAAAGGTGAAATATTCTAACCTAATGTTAACTAGATTCAGACCCGCCTTAAAAGGCGGAAATTGATTTTTCAAATTTTAATTTTAACATTATATATATATGTATATATGTATATTTGACATATATATAATATTTTATTAAATATATATATAATTATATTAAGAGGTAACCAAAGATATTTTAAAGATGTTAGTTAACTACATCGGTTAAGATTTGGTTTAATTTAAGTTGGTAAATTGCATTGTATATGTGACATGATATATTCTAGTAACAACTATGAAAGAGTCCAAAATTTAAATGATAACTTCAAGTAGTAGATAAAAACCAATCCCTAAATTAATAGATTAGATACGATGGTAAATATATATTAACCTTCGCCTCTATTAGTCTCCATCCCAAAAAAATAACCTAGACTACGTCACTACAAGAAAACACGCCGAATTCCGACGGAGGTTCCGACGGATTAAAATTCGTCGGACGTTTGTGACGGATTTCCGACCAATTTCCGACGAAAACAAAAAATTTGAAGTCGTCGGAATTCCGTCGGCCATTTCCGACGAATTTCAGAGGAAAAATGGCTCGTCGGAATATTCCGACGACTTTTCGACGACATTCTGATAAAACATATAACCGTTGTAGTCGTCGGAAATTCGTCGGAATATACCGACGAACTTCCGACGACATTCCGATTGAGAGATATAAATGTTACCGTCGTCGGTATTCCGTCGGAATTTTCTGACGAATTTCCGACGAACCATGTTTCCGTCGGAAATCCCTCGCAAAATACCGACGACATAGCGACGACAAAGGGTTCCATTGAAGTTTGGAAATGTCCTCGGTAATTCGTCAGAATTTACCGACGATATTCCAACGAACTACACAAGTTCGTCGGAATGTCGTCGGTATATTCCGACGAATTACCGAGGACATGTGTTTCTAAAAAATTTCAAACATAAATATCTATAAATTTAGATGCCAAAACTATGAAAATAACACATAATAAGTGTTTAGTATAGTATTAGATCACAACCGTTCAAATATAACAACTCATTAAAATATTTATGTATGCATATCATTGTTTTCATAACATCTCATCTTAACACTCATATACTTATACAATCATATTCATCTAATCTTACACTACAAATGTTACCGTCGTCGGTATTCCGTCGGAATTTTCTGACGAATTTCCGACGAACCATGTTTCCGTCGGAAATCCCTCGCAAAATACCGACGACATAGCGACGACAAAGGGTTCCATTGAAGTTTGGAAATGTCCTCGGTAATTCGTCAGAATTTACCGACGATATTCCGACGAACTACACAAGTTCGTCGGAATGTCGTCGGTATATTCCGACGAATTACCGAGGACATGTGTTTCTAAAAAATTTCAAACATAAATATCTATAAATTTAGATGCCAAAACTATGAAAATAACACATAATAAGTGTTTAGTATAGTATTAGATCACAACCGTTCAAATATAACAACTCATTAAAATATTTATGTATGCATATCATTGTTTTCATAACATCTCATCTTAACACTCATATACTTATACAATCATATTCATCTAATCTTACACTACAAATGTTACCGTCGTCGGTATTCCGTCGGAATTTTCTGACGAATTTCCGACGAACCATGTTTCCGTCGGAAATCCCTCGCAAAATACCGACGACATAGCGACGACAAAGGGTTCCATTGAAGTTTGGAAATGTCCTCGGTAATTCGTCAGAATTTACCGACGATATTCCGACGAACTACACAAGTTCGTCGGAATGTCGTCGGTATATTCCGACGAATTACCGAGGACATGTGTTTCTAAAAAATTTTAAACATAAAAATCTATAAATTTAGATGCCAAAACTATGAAAATAACACATAATAAGTGTTTAGTATAGTATTAGATCACAACCGTTCAAATATAACAACTCATTAAAATATTTATGTATGCATATCATTGTTTTCATAACATCTCATCTTAACACTCATATACTTATACAATCATATTCATCTAATCTTACACTACAAAAAATGTTGTTGTGTAAAATCGTGTTATAAAAACATTTTTATTGTTAAATCTTTATGCAAATACTATATATATTATCAAAGATTTGGATTTTGCATTTAGAAACTTGTAATCAACCCCTAAACACTAAGTCGTCGGAATTCGGTCAGAAAAAGTCGTCAGTATTCCGTCGGAATCTACTGACGGACACCAATTCCGTCGGAATTTCAATTTACCCGGGAAAACCAAACCGCGTGAAAATTTTCGCGAACCGCCAATTGGTATATATTTAATTATCCCGACGGAATACTGACGAACCTGTGTCCGTCGGAAACATTAAATATAATTACCCTTCTTCTTCCTTCTTCGTTATTTCCGCCTCCGCCTCTCTCTCAATCCTCTCCGCGATTTCTCTCCCTTTCACGGCGATTCCGACCATTCTCGAGCTCCTATCACCGGCGAATCCTCTTCTCACCCTCATATCTCTTCCCCAAACCCCAAATCATGTAAGAATCATCCCAACCTTGTTTTATCTCATTTTTTTAGGGTTTTGGAAGTTAGATCTCGGATTTTAGGTTGTTTGATTGAAAATTTTAGGATTGAATGGATAGTTTAGGATATATAAGTTAGGATTGTTGTTTGGATTGTTGTTTTAGTTTTTCTTGGAATTATTTTGTGTGTTTGTTAAAATTCAAAACGTTTTACTATTTTTAAAACGTTTTTTTATTTTTAAAAACGTTTTTCAAGTTTCCAGTAATAAACTATGTATAATAAAATGTTTTTTAAAAATTTTAAAAATATTTAACAACATTTTTCTATATTTATAAAAATTTTATAATTTTGTATACATATATATATATATATATAAATCATGTATAATAAAAAATTTTAAAATTTTTATAATTTTTTATAAGTTTCCTGTAATAAACTATGTATAATAAAAGGTTTAATAGTTTTTTTTAAAACGTTTATAAAACCTTTTGTAAATATATAAATGAAAACATTAAAAATAGAAATGATTTGAAAAGATTTTTGATGTATTAATTTTTTTTTTAGGTCTGAGGATGTACCCCGCCCCGCAGCCCGTCTTCGACGTAGTTTGGTGAGCAGTTCCCGTGCATCGGGATCGTCTCATGAACAAAACTCGGTTCCCGCATATATTCCCGCTCCAGAAGAAGTTCAGCGCCGAGATAATGCAGAAGCTAGATCGTTTGATGTCTTCGAGTTCTTAGTTTTTTCTGCTTTTTAAAACTTTCTGAATGTTTTTTTTCTATTTTGGTTTGTATGAATTTTTAACTTTCTGAATGTTTTTTTTTTCTATTTCGGTTTGTATGAATTTAAATTCTATAATATTATTAGTTTTAAATTTCAGATTTTATTTATTTATTAATTAATTTTTAATATAAAAAAATATATAAAAATGCAAAATTAATTCGTATTTAAAATTGATATATTCCGACGAATTGAGGGCGTCGGAATATACCGACGAACGAAGTCGTCGGAAAATACCGACGGAGAAGGTTCCTCGGAAAATTCCGACGAACCATAGTCCGTCGGTATTTTCCGAGGACTCGGTTCGTCGGTATAGTCCGAGGAACGTGCTCCTTCGGTATATAGTTTTTCCGATGAACTCTGGTCTCGTGTGTCCGCATCGGAATATCGTCGGAAGTTCGTCAGAATGACGTTTCTCGGTATTCGTCAGAAAGTCGTCGGAAGGTCTGACGAAATTCCGACGAATCTTTTTTTTCCGACGAAATTATACCGACGGATTGGTTCGTCAGAAATTCGTCAGGATCGGTCTATTCCGACGAATTTCTGACGATTTCGGCCATCAGAATCCCCCTGTTTTCTTGTAGTGCGTTAGACGTTAAGATGGCTGAAATTTTTGACAAGATTATGGACTTGAATCCTGCGAAAACTACGTGGAAAATTAAGGTCAAGATAATTCGTCTATGCAGGCGATATTGACAGTATTGAGATGGTGTTACTTGATTCAAATGTAAGTTGTTTTATGTTATGATGATCTGAAATAGGAAATCCATTGTTATTATGCAAACTTTATTGAAATATATTGGTTATGATTATTGTCGATATTACTTTATAGGTGGTTTCAATTATGTTACAAACATGGAAGGTGGTTATCATATTTTGTTTGATTCTGACATCTCAGAGATTCAGAGATTCAGTTCTTCAAATCTCAGTAAGCATAGCATTCTAAGTTTGTTATTTTATATGAATAATATATATATATATATATATAAGAAAAACCATTGGTTATTCCTAATATATTGAAATTCTTTTATTGCAGGATTCCAAGCATCGATTTCTGAAGTCTTGAAGTTATTCAATATTATTTTTCTTTTGAATTTCTTTTTACAATACCTATTTATATTTAGACCATTCTTTGTATTTGAAAGAATGAGATATGCATACTTATTATAATGAAATTGAGGTTTTTGATTTAAAATAGATTTCTTTATATTACTAACTTCTTTGTAGTTCTTATATAATTACTACATAAAAGGGTCAATCTATATCCTCCTCATTAACACCCGAAACTATCAATCCAAAGCAAACTAATATACAAATTAATCAGGTTTAATGTTTTTTAATCTAGCAAAGTACAAATTTAATCATCTCATCCCGTGCAAGGCGCGGGTTACTACCTAGTTTACTTCTATTTAAGAAAACCAACTTTCAAAGGAGAATCATTCCACAAATCAACATTATATTTCGAAAAAGGAAATTTTAAAAATAAAAATTTAGAGAAAAAAAAATTCAACAAGAAATTTTGAATATTATTTTAGAAACTAAAAATACAATTAAAAAACTATATAAATTTTATTTATTTTAATATATCTTTAAAATATGATTTTTTAGTCATTTTGACCCTTGTGTTCTATTTTGTGATAAGAAATGTTTTAAGATTATCGTAGAGTATTTCTCTTCAATTTTTATAACACATCCCATATATATTAAAAGCGAATCATTATAACTTTTAAGGTAGCCACGTGTCATCACCACAACGATTCTTAGAATCCTTAGAAAAATAGGTTGGTTCATCTAAATATATAATAAGATTTATTTTTAACTAATCATAAATTAATTATTAATATTTTTAATTTTTCCTTAAGTAAAAATTATGAAATTTCCAAATGTGGTGAAAGTATATATGACAATTAATGATTTTAAATAATAAAGATTTGTTACAAATTAGTGCACCCTCTATCTTTTTTGTTTAAATTTAAATTATTAAAATAAATTAAACAATCACATTAAGCATATAATAAAAATTTAGATTTTTCCGTATCTTGTATTTTTTAAATTTTTAAAAAGTCTCACATTAAAATTTTAATGATCCATGGTTTAAAGTTTTTATATAACAAGAAACAAATGATTACAAAATCATATAAGTATGAAGTCTTATTTAATAAATACCAAAATTAAAATATACATATATATATTAATATCTTTTCAATTAAACTATATATCATAAAAATACATAAATATTTTAATTTTAAAATTTGCTTTGCAAACTTTTTTATAAAAACTTTAAACAAACACTGACAACCTAATATTTAAAATTTAAAATTTGCGTTGAATGTTTTTAAAAATTATACATTACTAAAACTTTTAAATATCACAGAATGAAAATTTGTTATCAATTATTAAAGTTTTTGTTATAAAAAGATACAAATCATCAAAAAAAAAAAACAAATGAGTAGAACGTTTCATTGAAATATATAAATATTAAAAATATACTATATATCTATGTATATTAATCATATATAATATAAAATAGAAAAATTGATTGTTTGGATTAATACAATTTATTTACATATTTGCATCAATTTAATTATATATGTAATAGTTAATGACTTTTTATATATCTAATATATATTATTTTATGATATATAAAAAAATACAATACGTAAAAATAATTAGAGGAAGAAGTCATGACTTGAGAATTTGTTTCCCTCAACCTCTATTGTTAGTATCAAGGTTCTAAAAATCGGTCTAGGCGGCGCCTAGGCCCCCGCCTAGGCGGCAACTCGGTCCTATCCGAAACGATTTTCTTAAAAATCTGATTTATACCGATTTATATGATTCAGATTGATTTAAATTGTTTTAAATCAGTTAAAATTGGTTAAAATCAATCTAAAATTGTCTATATATATGTTAAATTGAGCAATAATAATATTACAAATCTACAATTTATCTACTTTCTTCTGTTTGTATATCTAATTTTGATAATTCATCACAATAATTTTATAATTAAACTTGAAAACTAATATATATCATATAAATGTACAAAATATATAAAATAATTCAACAATTTGCTAACGCCTAGGCCTCGCCTAGGCCCCGAATAATCCACCTAGTCGCTAGTCCTCTATAAAACGCCTAGTTACCTAGTCGCTAGTCCACCTAGTCGCTAGTTCTCTATAGGTGCTTTATAGAAGACTAGCGACTAGTTACCATCTAGCGATTTTTAGAACATTGGTTAGTATCTTTATATATACAATTAAATTATGGATAGAAGGTAACAATTTAAATTAAAGGAACTTTTGTCATCTAACTGAATACCACCGTAATTATTGTTACTCTTTTTCTTTTTGGTAAAAATCGTTACTCTTTTTCTTGGTCAATCATGGTCAAAACCGTAATTGGCATCTTATGATCTGCTAATATTTAATTCAATTTTTAAAAAATCAACTGTCAACATTCACAGGAGAATCATTCCACAAAAGTCATTGCCTTGACTTGTGAAAGGCTCGGTTGTGATTTACCCAAAAATATATAATACAACATATATTAAGTTTTTTTGTTCTTTTTAAGTCGGTTAAACTTTTAGATTACAATGTATAATGTTTTGAGATTCCATAAGATAGATAACTAAATTTATTAGTTATAAATATAATACATTTATTACATACTTGTGAATGTTTTCCTAAATTTTATAAAGATATCCCATATATATTAAAAGAAAAACATTATAACATATTTTTGTAGCCACGTGTCATCACCACAATCATTTTTAGAATCCTTAAAAAATATGTTGGTTCATATAAATATATAATAAGTTTTTTATCAAATTAACCATAAATGTTCTTCATTGTTTTCTTAAATAAAAATCACATAATTACCTAATGTGGCTAAAGTATATATGACAATTAATAATTTTGAATAATAAAGATTTGATAAAAATTAATATATTATCTTTTTTTAAAAATTTTAACTTATGAAAATAAATTAAACAACCACATTAACTATATAATAAAAGTTTAGATTTTTCGAATATGTTATATTTTGAATTTTTAAAAACGACTATAAAATGCTAAAGTAGTTAAAAATCTCAATTGAAATTTTTGTGATTCATGGTTTAAAATTTATATTATAAAAAGATACAAATGATTACAAAATTACATAAGTAGAAAGTCTCTTTTTTTTTGACGTCGAACGGCCATTCTATTACTCAAGCTTGAGGTGGTCTGGGTAACCAGACCGGAATAGAACAACCAATGAATAACAACTCCCTACGAAAGGTCCTAGCAGTCTTAGCTAAGAAATCAGAAAACTGGTTGCGCACTCTTGGCATGTAAGTGATTTTGAAGTCCGGGAAGCAAATCTGCAGCGTTTCTATCTTCTCCAATTCTGTCGCAAAGCTTGGCCACTTCTGGGGTTCCTTTAACATTGCAATCAGCTCTTTGCAGTCAGTTCCAAAACTCTGGCATGGCGAGTGTTGAAGCATGTTCTCCATCGCCCATCGCAGCGCTTCTACCTCCGAGTGTAATGCTGATTCGCATCGAGTGAAATTTCGAGTTCCCATAAGCTGTATGTCCTCCCTACTATCCATCCAGACCCATCCACAGCCACTAAAACGATCAGAGACTGTCCAAGATCCATCTAATAGGCACATATTTCCCAAGCTTAATACTTGGGTGTCATCATTGTTATTATCCTGTACTACTAGTGGTACCATCTCATTTGCATTAAACCATGCTTGGCATTCACTCTCTGCATATCGAACGAGCTCCAAAGGATCTCTGTCTATTCCCCTGAACAGTTTGTCATTGCGAGCCTTCCAAATATACCATATTATCCAGGGATAAGGATCCCTGTCTTGGTCTGGTTCTAGGATATTATTTTTCCTCCAGAATAGATAATCCATGTTTGTGTAGACGCTTGCCACCAGAAATATATCTGGGCTTGTAGGAGTTGCCGATAGTGACCATACTTGCAAAGCTGGAGGGCATTCGAATATTGCGTGAGTCACAGATTCCTCTGTTTCCCCACACCTTGGGCAATAATTATCGCACCTCATATTCCGGCTTACTAGATTCCTCGTCACAGCCACCTGGCCCGTTATCAATTGCCAGATAAGATGACACATCTTCTTTGGCGCTTTCACTTTCCAAGCAAAGGCTTGAAGTTTAGTGATACTCGGTTCTAGTATTTCCTTTTCCTCTTCTGTTTTCAACAGATTTTGAGCAACCCAGTACCCAGTTTTAACTGTGTATTGTCCATTCCTCGTGTAGTTCCAGCAAAAGGTATCACTGCGATGAGTAGAGCTTATGGCCATACTGCGAATGAGTGATATGTCATCAGGATGAACATAATCCTCTAGTAGTCCTACGTCCCATTCCTTCGAGTCCTGATTAATGAGGTCACTAACTCTCATATTTGGGTGCATCACAGGTGATACAGGTGTAGCTGCTCTAGCAGGTATTGTAGGGATCCACGGGTCCTCCCACACCTTGACTTCGTACCCAAAATGAATTTTCTGTCTGATTCCCAAAAGTAAGAGCTTCCGTGCGGCAGAGATGCTTGTCCACACATATGATGGGCTATTCCCAGAAGTAGAAAGTCTCATTTAATAAATATTTTATATATAGTATATTAATATTTTTTAAAAATAAAATATAAACCATATAATATACACAAGTATTTTCATTTTGAAATTTGCTTTGAATTTTTTTGATAAACATTATGAACAAATATTGACTACTTAATATTTAAATTTTAAACTTTGCATTGAATGTTTTTAAAATTATAAATTACAAAAACTATTAAATATCTCACAAATTTTTTATTGTTATAAGTGATTTAAAAATTTTGTAATACAAATGATCAAAAATAGTATGAGTATAAAATATTTTTTAACAGATGTCAATTTTAAAATGTACTATATATCTACGTTAATATCATTTAAACTTAATTTTATACCAATATAAAATAGAAAAAGGTGTTTGTCTCGAATAAAAAAAATTTATTTATGTACTTGCAACAATTTAATTATATACGTAATAGTTACTAAATTTTAATTTTTCAATATATATTTATTATTTCAAAATAATACATAAAAGTATAAATATATAATATTCATTCTGCGCAAGGCGCAGATCTTAACCTAGTTTAACATATTTATCAAGATCTTCCTAAATTTCAAAATATATTATACTTATGAAGATTTACCTAAACTAAATTTTAGAAATATATCTGTATAGTATTAATTGAAAAATCAGTTTCTTATGTGTCGCGCTCACGTTAACGTTCATGACGGTTAATTACATAGAGACCTTTAATGGAATAAAAAAATTAGATGAGATGGGAATCGATCTCCGCGACATTACACCATCTTCTAGATCCCTCCCAGACTTAACGGAGTCTCCGAAATAATGATTGGAACGATCAGGCTCCCAGTCTAAGCATATGGAGTAACACGCATAGTCAAATTATCGGTCATTCGCACGCATCCCCCTATAATGTAATCCTCGGAACTCCTTGGTTACATTCAATGAAGGTGGTGTCGTCCATCTACCACCAATGCGTAAAATTCCCAGGACCAGACGGCCAAATACAAAACGCTCCGAGCAGACCAGCAAGCCGCACAAGACCTCCTTGTTGCCCCAATCAAGATGCAGCGGTCAAATCCTCGCATCTACGCAATCTCAAAGCAGATACATAACATCCACCCCCAAAAGGATGAAATACTCGAGATTCTGATCGACGAAACCAAACCGAGCAAATTGGTCAGATTCGGCGCTTATCTGTCCGACCAGATGCAACAGACAGTCGGCAACTTACTGAAGCAAAACATGTCGACTTTCACATGGACGACCTTGGATATGAAGGGCATTCGACCCAGGTATAACCTCTCACAAGTTAAACGTTGATCCAACCATCAAGCCCATCCGCCAAAAACAACAAAAACTTGGTCCCGAGCGATCAAAAGCAGTAAATGAAGGGGGTCGAACGACTGCTCTCAGCCAATACAGTAGTCGTGAAAAAGAAGAACGGAAAATAGCGCATTTGCGTTGATTTTACCGACTTAAACAATGTTTATCCGAAGGAAAGCTACCCGCTCCTGCACATTGACCAACTCGTTGAGTTGACTGCTGGAAACGAACTCTTGACCTTCATGGATGCATTCTCAGAATACAATCAGATCATGATGCATCCTGATATTTGAGAGAAAACGACGTTCATCATCAAGAGGGGGACTTACTGCTACAAGGTCATGCCATTCAGCCTAAAAACGCAGGAGCGATTTACCAACGACTCGTCAATTGAATGTTCGCTGATAAGCTCGGGAACACAATGGAAGTCTACATCGACGATATGCTGGTCAAGTCACTTCACGCGGTGGATCACCTGAATCGCCTACGAGATTGTTTCAAGACGCTGAACGAATACACATGAAATTCAACCCAGCGAAATGCAACTTTGGTGTTACCTCAGGCGAGTTCTTGGGCTATATCGTTACCAAACAAGGAATCGAAGCGAATCCTAAACAGATCACTGTGATACTCAACTTTCCCAGCCCAAAGAACAGCCGAGAGGTCCAGCGTTTTAACCAGAAGAATCGCATCGTTCAACCGATTTATCTCTCGATCCACCGATAAGTGTCTCCCGTTTTACGAATTACTTCGAGGAAATAAGAAGTTTGTCTGGGACGAGAAATGCAAAGAGGCATTAGGACAGCTCAAGCAGTATCTCACCACCCTCCCGTGTTATCTAAGGCAGAGGTCGGCGATATACTCTCTCTCTTTACATCGCAGTATCTTCTAACGTAGTCAACAGCTTGCTTATCCGAGAGGATATGGGCGGACAAAAACCCATCTTCTATACGAGGAAGCGAATGACTGACCCGGAAACGCGATACTCTACGCTCGAGAAAATGGCCCTCGCCTTCATCACTTCGACGAAAAAATTGCGCCCTTACTTCCAATCACACAAGATTGAAGTACTGACTAACCAGCCCCTTCACACCGTAATTCAGAACACGAATAAGTAAGGTCGACTGTCAAAGTGGGCCATCGAGCTTAGCAAACACGACATCGTATTCGAGAATCGGACAGCCGCTAAATCACAGATTCTAGCCAACTTCCTGATCGAACTTGCACCCGAACTGGAACAAGATCTGATCCTCCCAAGCCAAAATTGGATCCTGCACGTCGACGTTTCATCAACAAACAAAAGATCGGGTGCAGGAGTTCAACTGCAGTCACCGAATGGCGAGTTAATCAGGCAATCGTTCAGTTTTGGCTTTGCCTCCTCCAACAACGAAGCGGAATACGAATCTCTTATCGCAGGCTTACGATTGGCGAAGGCAGTCAAAGCAAAAAGACTTAGCGTATACTGCGACTCACAACTCGTCACCAGCCACTTCAGCGGCGACTACGATACTCGCAACGAACGAATGTACTAACATTTTGTCTACTAATAGTGGACAGATTGCCCTAAAGTGACGTTCATTGCAGTCTCTTACTGACCGAGCTTCACAATCTATTGCACATTCCTCGAAATGTCCAATTTTTTTTACTGCTAAATTAGTAGCAGAACCGTGTGATAAGATACTAGCTCCAAACTTTGAATAACAACTCTCAATTTTTTTTTTTGGAACAACACTTTCATTAAAAAACTTAAAGTTTCGGACTACAAAAGTTCATAGAGCTACAAACATAAAACCATACAACACAAACGATATGTACAAATAATATTATGTCATTTTACTTATACATGTAATTTGGATATATAATATTAATTTGATTTAGTTATTACTTGAGTATACCAGATTGCATTTATTTCTTTATATATAATCATAATATTTTTCTTTCAACAACCATAGTATTTTTTTTGTGCTGAAATAGAATAAAATTTTAATTAATTTTGTTTTTTTTATTTAAACTTTTGATTTTTGGTATAGAAATTTGTATTATGCAAATTACTCATTTGTGGGTTATATTGAGTTACACATGTTTCTTCAAATCGAAGTTAACTACTCTTGTCTCTAGTTAAGCTAATTTTGATTAGTTTTATTTATTACGTTAATTTAGTTCTTCATCTTAAAACTGTAATTATAGTCGTAATTATTTTTTACAATTTTATATTTTGATTATTAAAAATAGTATAAACACTGAAGTGATGATATGTACAAAGTTTATAAACAGACATTATCGATAAAAATTTAAAACGTATGAACTGATATCGATATCTACATAATAATTTTTAAAATTATTAGTAACTTTATACTTCAGTTATATGAGACAAATTAAAAGGAATCTGAATAATACTAACCATAAAAATTCACATTTTTTATTTTTATTATAGGTATCTTATGTTGTATAATATATCAAAATTAAAAACATTAAAGTAAGCATTGAACACAGTTAGTGGTATATTAGGTTTCATTAAATTTTGTAGATATTTTTATTTATGTAATTGATAAACAATTATATACATAATATAAATCAAAATTAAAATTTAAAAAAAAATGAATAAAGATCTCAACAGTAGCAATTATAAAATACTTTAAGTTCATCAAAGATTTTTAGTATATTTTAATTAAATTTACTTTTGTAATAATCTGAGAAAATATTTTGATATCAATAAAATATTTTATTAATTTAAAAAATATTATGCTCTTTTATATTATGTTTTACAAAGATGATTATTTTAACATCAAAACTATTTTTAAAAACTTTTCTTTTTATGAAGTCGCATTATATATAAAATATATTTTCATTCTCATAAATTTACTTTTACAAAATATGTGTTTTATTTTTGTTAATATTTTTTTATTATATGAATATTTCCTTTTTATTATTCATGATTTGAAAATTAGGAAAAAAAGGAAACTAAAATTAATAATTTAATTGGGATAAATTATTAAATAATTTTTAATAGTGCCAGTTAAGAATAATATTTTAATTCATTAAAGGTATCTCAGTGATTAACCATCGTAAAAATTAATGTGAGATCGATACGTAGAAAATTAACTTCTCAAATAATATTATAGAGATACATAATATTCCCTCCATTTCAATAAGATATATGTTTTAAGATTTTCACCTTTATTAATAAAACATTTTAAATTTTTATTATAAATATAATATTTTTATGATTAATTATTTTCCATAAATAGTAGCCGAGCAAAATTCAATAGACACAATTACTTTTCTTAATATTATTATTTATCATTATTACATATACTGAAAACGTAAAATATCTATCTTTTTGAAACAAAAACTTTTTCTAGAATATGGATCATTTTAAAACAAAGATAGTATAACTTATTGCTGCCACTTTCACTTTCTCCTCACTGGTTTCATATTCTCCATGGCCAGTTCTAGCCAGAAACCAGCAGCCAAAACTAATTTATTGTGTAAACGAAATCTGGAAGATGAATTGGAGATTAAGACATAAGGAGAAGGAGACCACGAAAGCATTTGATTAGATGGTAGCTATTAGTTATAGGCCTAACTAATATCCAAACACTAGATCAAGAGTGAAAGATTTCTACACCCAAAGATCACAATTATGTCGATGTGGATAGGAAAAGATCCAATAGAAATAACACAAACTCAACATTGCAGAATCCACAGAAAAAATGAACCCCTTATAGGATATATCTGAGTTTTTAACCTAGCTCTGATACCATATTAATAATAGACATAATTCACACTCCAGAATTGCTCAAAAGTGAAAGATTAATGCCACATCAATATCTACGGTCCAAAGATCACAACTGTGTTCGATATGGGATATATAATAGTAGTCTCCAGCTGATCAACTGAAGGGTCGAATTGTTAGAGACAACGTGGGTAATTAATCTCAGTGATGGTATAGTTTTGTGGGGGAAATTTAAACTAGAAGTTGAGGTAATGTTTGCAAACTACAAGTTTATGGTCAAATAAGCATCTTGTAACTCTGAGACAACAGAAGGACTTGATCAAACTCTAGGTTTTGTTGAGGTACATCTTATTAATTATCTTCAGAATATTTTGTTAGATGCTAACACGCACTTGGCTCTCAAATTCAGGACGTTCACGGAAGAATAAGACGCTTTTTGTTGCCAATCTCTCTGGCCAAACTGAAACATCAGATATTTGTTGAAGTATATTCATTACATCGTTATATATACAAATTGTCTCAAAAATAAGAAAAAAAAAGACTTGCAAAGGAAGCAGGCATAGATAGAATAAACAAGTATCAGTTACAAAAAAAAAACATGTGTAAGTTGTAACCAGACTTGATCTTCATTCCCCTAATCTAACCATCTCACGAATCCAGTAAAATCACCAAACTAATCAAACCAAACCAAGCAGCCTTAGCTTTGCCTTATTTTAATTAGGAGCTAGGGGAAATAAAGCTCATTATATTCCTGCTTCACATCATCAGTGAAAGTCCTCTGTTGTTGCTGGATTCTCTGAAGATGTGATGACAGTTGCAGTAGATCAACCGTGGATGATCCGTTTCCATTACATGAACTAGAACTAGTAACAGATTTGGTCTTCTTACCAGGATCGATCCTCAACGGCTGCATCTGATGATAGTCTCCTGTAGAGTGGTTGAGGTTTTGGCTTGGTTGAGTGATTGAGAAGCTTTTGTTTGGATTAGTTTCAGACAAGTGTTGTTGGGACTGAGCTGACAGAAGAGAGAGAGCACAAGTAGAGCGTGGCACCGCCTCTTGCAAGTCCCAAATATAAGATACACCAGAAGCTTCCATCGCTGGCTTAGGTTCATCTCTGAAACTCACGAGTCTACTTGCACGGTGGTCGTACAAGAAGCTACCAGGAAACGACTCTGGCAAGACCAACGAGAAGTCATTAAAAGAAACATAGTTAAGTGATGGGGAAGGGAGAGGCAGAGACTAAGTACCTTGAGGAAGAAGCTTATGCCGCTTACCGGGTAAGAAATAGAAAGAAGGCTTTCTTCTTCGCTCGTTGTGACCAGCTAATCGTCTTCTGCAACTTCTCTTCCCATCATCAAACTCCGAGAGGAAATGAAACCTGACCACAAGAAACATATCATTAACATCTAACAAAGTAGAGAGAGCCAAGGAGAAATGAACAAAACCTAACCTGCTGCACTGTTGGCAAAACCTCTGCTCAACACCGCTAACTATAACGACAGAACTCTTTGAATGAGCCTCGCAAACTCTGTGCCTTTTGTGGTAATCTTTAGAAAAGCTGAGATCCATATTGCAACCGTAGACTTGACACAAGGGAGGACTCTGCGAGCACGAGTTTGAAGCTCGAGTCTTTTTAGACGGTAAGGTCGAAGAAGCCACTTTGGTAATGAATCCATCACTAGTCTCCATCTCAAATCCAGGCATGGAGCTTTGGTTCTCAGCAATGGTTCCATTAGGTAGGAAAACGCTTCTCCCGTAGCTCCAAGAATCCATCGATCAGCAAAACTGAAACACAAGTGATTAACGAATCAGTACAAGGGATCAAGTTCAAAGCTTTTCGCTTCCTAAAGTATGAAACTTTCGTTTCAATTTTGAATTGGGAGTGAGAACGATTCAACTATTCCTTGGATTGGCACAAAACCCAGATGAGATTGACGATAATATTCAAATCCTAAAGGCCCTAAACTGTGAAGGGAAGAATAAAAATCAATACTTTGGATCAAAATCAAAGAATGCTCACCGATTGGAATAACAGAGAGGAAGAGGGAACCTCAGAGAGATATTTGGAGGAAATATAAGAAAAAGGTGAAAAATGGGGGGAGAGCAGAGGAGAGGAGAGGAGAGTTGAAGGAATAAAGGTGACGTCGAAGGAGATACTGTTGGGGTCAACATGATTTCCACTACACCCATCTTCACTTCACCACATCCTATTTTTTTCTCTTTTTTTAGTCTCCATTCTGTTTTTTTTTTTGGTCAGCCTGTAATTATTTTCTTGTATAAAAGATTTTGGGTTAATTTGTAAAATAACATGTGTTAAAGAATATAGCATCGTTTTGGATAATTAAATCCTTGAAAGACTTTCAAGATTCTTTTGATATTACCTTTTATAGTAAAAGATGGAGGGTGAAAAATGTGAAAATAAATAATTTCGATGAAGAAATACATGCGACAAGAGATAAAATGGATTATTGATGGTCAAACATGACTTACATAAGAGCATGATTAAAAACAAATCAATCGCGGGCCGCCACGTGTCAGTAAGACCCGTAAACAGTACAACAACCCAAGTAGAATCGGTTTTTATTTGACAATTTCTTGAACTGTTTTTTAACAATTTGTGGGTCCCTCCTTAAGAAATTCCTAAAACTTTTCCCGATCATTATGGTTTAAGAATGTCAAAAAAAAATTATGGTCTAAGATTTACAAAGGCGGAAGAATAACGATGGAAGCGTTAATGATAACATCGTTTTTTCATGTACAAAACATAGTATGAACCATCTATTTTACATTCATAAATTAATAAGTTGAGCATTATATAAAAATAGTATGAAACTAATAACAAATTGATATATAAATAAAAGAAATTTTACATTTTTATTCTACATTTAAAAAATACAATAAAACAAAACTAATAATACATTGCTATTGAGTGACTAAAGCAAAGGTGGAAAGGATGACGAATATTGTAGCAGAAGAGAAGACAATGGCAACCATGAAATAACTAGTAATGGTAATAGGTGTTAATATTGCAAGCCATACAACAACAAACATTTTACATATTGTCTTATGTTTATAGTTTAAATATTTATAACATAATAGAATACCAAAAATATATATATTTTCTCTCATCATTTTTTTTGTATTTGACGATGACATTGTACATGTAAAGGTGTATCTCATAACGGTGGAGGATGAAATTTTTTTTATTAGTACAATAGATGGAGAATAAGAAGATACAAATTACAATAGAAAGACGTTGAAGGGTGGCGACAAATCGTGACAATAACTGTGACAATAACTAAAGAGAATGCCATTAGTCAGATAAATAATATTTTTTGTTTCATTTTAATTCTCGTTTTAAAATTTAAATTTTGTTCCAGTTTTAGTGTTGTTTTATGTCAATGAATTTATTTGATAATTTTTCTAATTTTAACTTTATTCTCTTAGCTCATTAATTAAGATAATAAGATAAACTACTCCCACCGTTTTTTAATATAAGTCATTTTAGAATTGTGCACACAAATTAAGAAAATCATTAATTTCTTACATTTTCTAAACAAAAACATCATTAATTATTTACCTAACCACAAATTAACCAATAATAAAATAGAATGTATTTTATCATTGGTCATATAACATTAACTGTTAATAAATTTTACATAGAAAATCGAAAATGTCATATAATTTAGAACATAAAAATTTCTCTAAAACGACTTATATTAAAAACCGGAGGGAGTAATATATTAATTATGGATAAAATAAATTTAATAATTTTCTTAATTTGTGTAAAAAATTAGTATAAAATGAAACAAAAGGAGTATGGGAGAAAAAGATAGCTGAGATGAATTAGTGGAAGGAATACAAGCAATAAAAAGATAAAGATTTAGATGGTTCACAGAAATAGAAAAGTGACAAGAAGAGAAATAAGAAGAGAAATAAGAAAATAGAGAAAAGATCATCCGATTACTTTACAAAAGTATTTTGATATATATTCTATAAATATACTCTTTCCGTTTCTAAAAGATCTATGTTTTAAAAAAAAAATTATTTCAAAAAGATACATTTTTCATATTTTTAATGCATAAATTAAATTTGTAAACTTCAAAAAACATAATTGTATTTATTAAAATTCTATTGGTGAAAACTTATGGGAAATAGTTGATTACGGAAAATAATGTATTGGTAACTAAAATTTGATATATTTTCTTAATAAGTGTGAAAATCCTAATATATGAATCTTTTAGGAACAGAAGAAGTATTAAATATTATGGTCATTTTTTAATTAGATACTTAATTATAAATTTTGTTGTATAACTCATCCAAATTCCTAAAGGTTTCCAATCTGTGAGATTACTTCTTGAGATATTGTATTTTCAGGGTTTTATTAGACACGTTCCACCTTTTTATTACCACTGGAAACATTTTATTTAAATTTGTTAACAAATATTTCTGTTTATTATAAAACATTAAATGAACTAGAATAAATATCATAAGTAAATAGTTAAATAATTAAGTGGTTATAAATTGAAACTATCATAAATTTTGGTTTCGTGATGAGTGTAGAACATATGGGAAAATGTGTTAAATAATGTATTGAAATGTGAAGCTCTATAAATAATACACACACTAAGTTAAAGGTAGTTTTATTCTTTTATTTGATTTGCGTTTTATGAAATTTATTTGTTTTAGCATTTTTGTTAAGTTACACTACTTTTAGTTTAAATGTAATATTTACAATTTAGTGATATAAAATATACTAATATATGAAAGTAAAAACACAACCAAACCCGGTCTTGAATTTTACAAATATTAAAGTAGGGATTTTTTTGGCTTCTTTTAATATAAAACCTACAATTTTCTCAGAAACATAATTTAATATTTAATATATTATTAAAATGAAAATGCTAATAACTCCCATGATCAGCAAATAATAAAGTAAAATAAGTATTTACTGATTGTTAAGATCTTTCATTTCATGTTGTTTCTTTAAGTTTTATGCTGTTCAAATTGTTTTTTTTTTAAATTTCAAAAGTTAGGAAATTTATAATCTATTTGGACCAAGACAAAAGTTGGTTGCTAAATTCTCTCCTCACCGATATTAAGACGCGAATTTGGAATTTCTACTTTTAAGACAAAAGACTTTACCAATAAAAATAGCAGTTATGGATAAAAACCGTAAAAGTTATTTTAAATATTTAGACAATATGATTGATGGTAAAAACTATAAAGAATTAAATATTGTAGTTGATATTTCATCATAGATAAATTATATAAATATTGAAAAGAGAAACATAGGTAAAACGAAAATAAGTCAATATGGAATATAAACTAATAAAGAAAAATAAATTATAATTATAATAAAATTAATGTAAACCAGTTTGGTGTTTTAGTTATTATTATAAAAATAAAAATAAAATATTTTATAATAAAATTAGTAAAATTGAACTTTTTGTTTTGAAATCATGTAAATTAAGGTTTACAGTGAAACCTCTATAAATTAATAATGTTGGACTACACCAAAACTATTTTTTTAATTAATTTATAGAGATATTAATTTATCGATATACTAATTGAACTAAAAACTTAATTTGAAACTATAAAATTATATTATTTTATAGAGATTTTTAGTGTATATTAATTTATAGAGTGTTAATTTAAAGAAGTTATATTGTATAAATTTAAGGTAAAGAAAAATAGAAAATGACTGTAAATTTTGAAATCATTAAAAGTAAGAGAAACCTGATTAGAAAAATAACAGACTGTGAAAAACTGTTTAACCTCATAAAGCCTTGACATAAAATAGCTTTTACAACTTGAGATGCTGCCTAAAATAGGAGCTATGATCGGCTCTAACACACGACTAAACTTGTATATGCAAGTTGTTTTCAATTGAAAATAAAATAAGACTTCCTAAATCCTAAACATAATACAAGGCTGCGGTGGCATGTATTGAACTTTTTGTAGAGACAAACAGCGAAAACGATGTCGTGTGTTCACACTATCTCGAACACAAATACACACTTAAATGAATGATGCCATAAATATATTCACTACAATCAAAACAGATAGGTCACAGTGGACATTGTCACGACCCACAATCTGTAGTGTAAACATTTTGTGGGTTATATTCTACTAACAAACACAAACTCGTTTTTGTTAATTATTTTGTTTGTTGGTAGCTTCGCAATTTTAAAGATAAAAATCAACAGCCTAGGGAAACAGAATTATTATATCGCAACTTGAAAACATTATTTTGGTTTTATCTATTTAAACAAGTAGTTTCCATTAAAATAAGTATCAAAATTAATGCACAAGATAGAAGAGGAATGTATGGGGTTTCCATAAAAGAAAAAGAAACTTTGGGGTCGCGTAAAGAATATATAAAATATTGGGGAATCAGCGACTTGAAGAGATTGGTGGTGGAGCGTGCGTGTGCAACGTCAGAAGTTTAACAAAACTTTTGCTTTATTACAAAACCAACCCTTTTCTTTTTTCTTTTGCTTTCATAAAAATCAGCACTTTTTATTTTTGTTTGGTGGGAGCCAGAGCACATCTTGTTGGCCAACCAACCGCACTCTCCAGGTGATGGAATCTAAAGGCAAGCTAGTCCCATTTTCCTTTTTTTCCTCATCTTTGCAACGTTAGTAACTATTATAAGTTTGAATTTTTGATTGTTACTCACTGTTATAAGTAAATTTCGGATATATATTTTGTGTAAAACTCTTTAACTTTAAGTGAGAAATAATGTGTAAAATTAGTTAATTACCATATAAATTAGGTGCGAAGTGCGAACCAAGGTAGATATTAAAATGGTGTATCAATGTATGTTACAATTTGCCAAACCAAGTCCATCAAAATATGAAGCATAGTTAAGGCCTGATATAAGCCCATTAAAAACGGGCCAAACAGTTTGTTTTCTTTTCTTATGGCTGGGTTTCTGTCCCAAGCTTAGAGCTTCTCCAAAAAAAAATTTATTTTGAAGTTTTCAAAACTCTATATTTGAAATTTAAAGGTATTCTTCTCCAAAAGCAAAACTTCAAACTCAACTTCAAAATTATTTGTATTTTATAATATGGTCCTTATATTTGTCATAACTAATTTGAATTCACAAAATTTTTGTAAATAACTAGCACATATATCAACATATTACAACAATATTAATTAATAAAATATTATATTAAAATATAAAATTTTAAACAAATAACTTAATTAATATTAAACTTCACGCAAAATACCATATTATTCTATAAAGTGATTTTCGTAATGCATATATGATATACTAGTGCATTTCAAAGTAAAAATGGCTCTCCTCATTTTAATTTGTGGATTAAAGATACAAAATATTGAAATCAGGTGATATTAATATTTGTAAATACATTAGATTAGAACAAGAAAGTAAAAGAGAAACATAAAATATTGCTAAAAGACTAACTTTTATCGATGATATTAATACTTGTGAATATATTCAATATGAACTAGAAAAATTGTACGAAAAGACATCATCAACAACAACCATCTTCAGTTACAGAAAAAAGATTGGACAATATTTAGAAATTTTGACGGTTCCGGATCAAACTTACCTGACTATTAGTGTTGTTGTAATATTTAAATTTGTATAATAGTTATGTCTTCATGTAATTTTTTATAAGCTTTTTTGTTAAGTTTCTTTTGTATACTTTTGTTATCTAAATCTAGTTTTAAATATTTTAAATCTTATTTTAAAGTTTTATTTAGTTTTATGTGTTAACTTAAATTTTATAAACAAAACTTAAAATATTTATGAGATGTAATTTTTATAAGGATTAAACAATAAACAAGAAACTGTTTATGAATCATAAATGTGATGTGTAATTGTAAGGACCAAAATGCAAATAAAAATATGAAACTTCAAATTTAAAATTTTGAGTAGTGAAACTTCAAGTTTTGAGTAGTGAAACTTCAAATATAGAGTTTCACTCTTCAAAACTTCAATTTGAAGTTTTGAAATTTCTTTTTGAAAAGCAAAAAACTTCATATTTAAAGTTATAAAGTGTTTTTTGGAGAAATATATTTCACTTTTAGTGTTTTGGCTTCCCCGATGAATCCGCTCTTAAAGATAATAGCCCACCTGAGAACAGCTCGCCGGTAGTGTCAAATCACCTGACCACAAAACAAACAGCAACAGCAGCGACCTAACACAGCTTCAAAAATCAAATCGAGCTTTTATTTTGCTTGGATATCTCTTTGTCCTCGATTAATTTGTTAATACATTTATTTAAAGCAGTTGATTATCTTTTTAAGATTAAATCAGTCTTCGACCTAAACATTATACTTTTGTCATATCTATCATAGTTCTATGACATAACTCCTGACAGGACAAAAAACATCTAGGTATGCTAAGTGAAGTCACTGATTGCTAATTCTTAATATTTAATGTTTATACATGAACATACAAGTGGATATCGTTGTTGGTCCCCAAAATTTGTTTGTTTGTTTTCATGTTATAGTAGAAGTAGAGCTACTGACGTCATAAGATGCAAGACTAATAACCAACGACAAATGGACATATAATTAACGAACTTATATATATATTCTTATCTTACCAAAGAAAAGACTTATATGTAAAGAGAACAACAACTAAGTGAGAAAATGACCAACCATACTTAACCGACCAGTTTTACTTATTTATGTATGTTTCTGGCTCTTATTCATTGATAGTCTTAATCGCAATCATTAACGATGTATGGTCTGTGACATAGCTCAATTTTCTGGTTGTTAATGTAGCAAAAGTTGACAAATTTCTTCACCCAGTTTCTGCTAAAACAAAACGTTATTATGTGGAAACTAAAGAAAATCCATGAGAGAGACAAGAAAACTATGTATTTATCAAAACTACCCTCAAATCTCATACAAAAAGACTTCCACAATCAAATCCCAGAAATTCAAAAGAATTACATATAAGCTGCAGAATAATCACACAATAACAACTAAAAATATTGTTTCATGGGGTATTTATCAAGATCTGATGGGTTTCATCATGACACTCGGAGTCAGAGATTATAGAGGAGTGTTGTTGATGTTAGCTACATTGGTAGTCTCGTAAACTGGCAAGCCTCCACGAGACAACTCGTAGTTCTGCAACTCAAAGAGATCAGAGCTTGAATCACTCTCCATTCCATCGTCATCATCTCCCTCTCTCTTTATTCTCCGATCATCATCAGCATCATCATCATGGTCACCCCAAACCTTCTTTTTCTCTGAGAGGCTCTCCATCACGTTAAGTTTCTCATCAAGCCAAGATAACTCTTTGTTTATTTTCTTTTCCTCTAGGACTTCCACTTGGTTTGTGGCGGAAGTGAAATTCAAGAACTGCTTGTAGTTCTTGGTGGGAGTGTTTGAATATGGAGGAGGAGTTCTGAAACCCGAGCTTGAAGATGACAACAGAGACTTTGATGACGATGATGTCGTTGTGGTGGTTGAATTAGATCTGCTTGAACTCAAGAAATGGCTGATACTACTTCTCCTCCTCCTCCTCATCCATCCTCCTCCATGGATCTCCTCTTCGACTTCTCGTTCCGTTGGCTTTGACTTCGACTTGTTCTTCTTCGAACCCGCTTGATGAAACAAAGAGTTCAAGAAGCTGACGATTTTCCCACCCGGTGAGCTTGGTTGCTTGTATCTCACGTTACTAGTCCTCTCTTTGATTGCTTTGACTTCTGGCTTCTCAAGATGGTCTTGGTGAAGATGATGCACCTGCTCTGAACATCTAATCGGCAAATCCAAGCTTATTCTTCTGCCTCCTCCTAATATTCCCCATCTCCTTCGATTCTCCTCTCTTGCGGCGTTATAGCCATGCTTATGTGAGTGTCTATGGTCGCAGGAGGAGAACTCGTTGTAGCCGGAGAAGTACATGGCGGCCTCGAACACGTCAAGCTCGCCCGAGTGAGCATCGTTGCGCTTGTGGAAAGATATTTTCTTAGAGATTTTATCTGGTTCTGCTGATGAGACCCCTTTCATGGACATTATTTAATTAGGGTTTTGAAGATGGGGAGACTTGGATGATATCACAAGTCTCTTTCTGTGCTAGTCTGTGGAAATGATAGGATGCAATGTCAGATGTTTATATTACAACAAATAATGTGATATGTAACTCAATAGAAATATAACTTTCAATAATTTTATTTTCCGGATATGGTTACAGTTAAACGTTCTGAATGCTGAAAAAATTAGATGTGTGGACTGTGGAGGGACATACAAGTCATAAGAGTTTGTGTGACCCACTAAATGCGTGGGTGAAGAACTTAATTGAAGGAGTGTGGGCTCATTTGATTTTATGAGCTTTCTGATAGGGTGTAGGAAATTAACTGATTGTGTTTATGATAATGTGGGGGATATCCTCTCTTGTTGCCTTGGATTCCAACTTTGAATTTTGTTTGTCCCCTATTTATGTGTCCTCAGTTTTTCAAAACTTGTAGCTTATATTTTCAAACCATGACTCCATTTTTTTATATGTATACCCGTTAGTTGAATGCAGTTATAACTAATTTAGTTTTGTATATCCTCTTCACAGTAAATGTAATTTTAACTAATTTTTATTTAGGAAAATTTTTTTTGTATAATCACAATATTGTTTTAAACTCTCAAACATAAAAGTGTATATATACGCCATTACTCCCATTTGTAACCATTTTAACTTCTTTTTTTCCAAGAATCTGAACATATTTATGTGTTTAATTTAGCTAACTAAAGTTTTACAGTATGAGCTGGCGCCTCTTATCTTTTAATGAAGAGCTTTGAAGTCACCCATCCATGACAGTTAAATCTGTATTTAGTGATAAGGAGAGTAAAGTTACTAACCGTTTTAACCATCACTCTCAGCTATGTATTTATACAATAACAGAGTAAATCCAATTTGAAATTTGTATTACTGATGGTAAAGAAAAATTATTGCTATTAAATGTAATTTCAATTTCCAGATCCTCACGGATGATAAAAGTTTTAATTTAATATTTCTTCGATTTCTTAAAGAGATCCCCTTTTTTCTGTCGTGAGGAAACACATTTGGATATAATATTAGTATTGAATAAAGTTGTAACTCTATTCAGAATTAATGTAAAGTTTATATAACAGAAAATAATTCTACGATAGTAATTTTGTATGGAATAACATTTATATTGAAGCTTAAACTATCATAGATTTATTTCAAAACTATTGCAAATGTGTTCCCAATTTAAGTTTAAGTAGTACTAGATTTTTACCCGCGCTTTCAAAGCGCGGGTTTATTATTTTTTTTTTTCAATTGACAAATATTTAGTAAATGTCACATTTTCATATATTTGTGTTTTATTTTATAAAAAACTTAAAAATTTTATCTTTATTTATCGTATTTCATTTTAAATGACTATTTATGTTAAAAAAATTAAACTTTATTTTTTTTAATGAATTAAGTTGGTATAACTCTGATAAATTAATTTTATTATGGGGTTAATATTTTAATTAAAAAATTATATACTTTTAATAAAGATTTATACTTTTCAATGAAAAAATTCAATCATTTTTATGAATGCTTAAATTATATTAAGAAAAGAAAAAAATAATAATTAAGAATAGTTGAAAAAAAATTATTTGAACTTGGACTCAATGGCCTAAAGGAAAAAAAAAAGTGAGAATTGAATCTGATTTTTTAATAGGCCCAAATGGCCCAAGAGAGATTTGATTTGGGCTGGATCCAAAAATAATGACCCAATATAGATTTGTTATTAATATTACTTAATTGCCCTTAATGAAACATGCAATGTTAGTGAAGGAAACATGTCCCTAAGGTAATTATGACAACAGAATCCTGCTTTAATAGTATAGATGAGACAAGACTAAAAAGTGAGATAATTATGGATCTCAGTCTTGACAAAAACAAATTATGGATAAAATTCATGGTACAAAAATCTTATTCAGTTGGTCATTAGGCTGAATTTCTGCTTCCATCTTATTCAGTTGAACAGAACTAAACCATAGCGTTGACTTTAAATTCCATATTAAAAAGTCCCAGTTATATTGTAGGTTATAAATCAAGTTTACAAGGTCTTATACCTACAAGAACTGATTAAGTATCTATAAGTAAAAGAGAAAAAAACTAGCTAGAAGCATAAAGAAGAAAAGTCGGGGCTTGGAGAGGAGGCAACATCACGTTATAGATTTCATATTAAATGGTTACAAAGGCAAAACATAGACATGACATGAATAGCAAGTAGTGGTTAAGATGAGATTCGAGCCCACGCGAGTGGAACATGTCAAGGGAGATTACACGTGACATGGTTTTAGTTGTACAACAATCAACAACAAATACATAACTAGAGAAAGGCCATTGTCTTGGGAGTTGGGGGTAGACGTTTGAAAAGGAAAGGATACGTTACAAGCACTAGAGCCCCTTGGTTTTGTAATTGACCGTTGCACTATTTTACATCTACAACATTTTTTTTTTTTTTGCTTAACTTTGAATATCATATAAATGAAAGGAGCTTACAATCTAAACAGTTTGAAAACTAAAGTTTGTTTGGCATGGCAAAAACAAAGGAAAAAACATGCCTACAATCTGAGAGAAAATTTTAAAGGCTTTTAGTTAGATCAACCAAACAGCCATGAGATTCTTGAAGTGCTTCCTGGTCTTGCGAGCAGAGATGGTGTTCCTCACTTGTCTATCCACAATCTTGAAGAGTTCTGATGTGGTTAACACTTTGCTCTTGAAGATTCTGCTATTTCTTTCGGTCCAGAGATTGTAGACAATTGCTTGGACTGCAACGCTTCTCAGGATACGCAGGGGCCGAACGTGAGCCGTGGAAGGGCAATTCAGTAGCTGCGTCCAAGAGTGAAAGGTAAGTCTTGGTGAAGACAGTTTTTGGAGCATCATTCGCCAAAGATCCTTGCTGAAAGGACATTCTATGAAGATATGGTCCCTCGATTCGTCTGCGCACATGCACAAGCAACATGTTGTTGGAGTGAGCATTCCCCAAGCCGCTAATCTGGAGCGCGTCGGTAACCTGTCATTGACAGCAACCCACATATGGAAAGCATGTTTAGGCGTATTGCCTTTAAACCATACTACATTGTACCAATTACAGTGTTGTTGCCTTTCTCTGATCGTGCTCCAAGTTTTGGATGAGGAGAAGGACTGAAACTTCACCCCCTCAATGGTCCAAGAATAGAAATCTGAGTCTAGTGCACCTGAAGGAACTGGAATATTTGTCAGATAAGCATGGAGAGCTACTGCTTCGTCTGATCTAGGCGCTGGCAGATTCCAAAAGTCGTCTGAAGTAGCCTCGGAGACAGTAGCTTGAAGAGGTATCCGTAGAGTACGGGGTCCTGTAGGTCCTAGAGCATCTATTAGAGCTCCCAACGGTGTCCATTGATCAAACCAGAAACTAGCTGATCTTCCATTTTGAACCGTGCATACAATATACGGCCTCGCAAGTTGCCTAAGCTTGAGTAGCGACTTCCAATGCCATGAATCTCTAGCATGGCCGGTTAACTCCCAGAAACTTTGACAGTTTAGGTGATGGTGTTTGTGCCACGCCACCCAAAGTGATCCTCCTTCTGCAAATAGTAGCCAGATGAGACGAAGGCATAGAGTTTTATTCCAAGTTTCATAACGGCGCAGACCCAACCCGCCTTCTTGCTTTGGTAAGCAACAAGTAGCCCAAGAGATCTTTGTAAATGCGGGACCTTCGATCTGACCTGACCATAAGAACTTTGAGCAGAGAGATTCGATCTTCTTGATACAACCCTTTGGCAAGATAAACGTTGTGATCCAAAACACCACCGTGCCTGAGATAACTGATTTTATAAGCACAAGTCTGCCAGCAAAGGAGAGATGTCTCGCTGACCAAGCATTAAAGCTTGCGGCTATTTTGTCCAACAGCGGGGAGTATTCCGAGATTCTCAACTTACGGTGCATAAGCGGAAGGCCCAAATAGCGGATAGGTAGTGTACCAATAGGGAAACCATAGCTCATGGAGGTGATTGTTTCCAGTTGGGAGAGGCCTGCAGTGAAAAGCTCAGACTTGTTGTGGTTGATTTCAAGTCCTGACCACATAGCAAAGTCGTCAAGCGTTTCTGAGATGCCATGTAGTGAAGAGCTGCTACCATCATAGAAGACCATTACGTCATCGGCGAACATTAAATGAGAGATATCCACCGGCTTAGCGCTTGGGTGATACTCAATATATCCCGAGGCATAACGAGATTTGAGTAGTCTAGAAAATACCTCCATTGCCAGCACGAAAAGATACGGCGATAAGGGATCCCCTTGCCTCAATCCTCTCGAGCTTTTGAAATAGCCACCTGCTTCTCCATTAATACAGATCGTGAAGGAGGCAGAAGAGATACACTCTGATATCCAGTTTATAAAGCGATGAGGCAGTCCAATGGCTCTGAGTGATGCAAGCACAAAATCCCATCGAATAGAGTCAAAAGCTTTACGAAGATCAACCTTGAGCATAGCACGAGGTGAGATGTTCTTCCGTTTGTAACCTTGAATTAGCTCCGTAGCCAGCAAGACGTTTTCAGCGAGCAGCCTACCAGGCATAAAAGCTGATTGGGCATGCGAAATGACCGGGCTGAGAACCTCCTTCAATCTGCCTGTTAACAGCCGAGAGATCACTTTATACAAGGTGTTGAGACAAGATATCGGTCTGAAATCCCCTATCTTTGAAGCATTCCTGATTTTAGGAATAAGCACCAACAATGTTGAGTTCCATTGCCTCAACAGTTTTCCTTCCCTGAAGAATTCTTTAACAGCTGAAGTGATCTCAGGGCCAATGATAGACCAGCAGCCAATGAAGAATTCAGAGGAGAAGCCATCAGGACCACATGATTTGTTTCGTGGTAAATTGAAGAACGCATCCTTGATTTCCTCGTCTGAGAAATCCTCCTGCAGCTTGTCGCATTGACTTTCTGGGCAGTTGTAGTTTAGCAGAAGAGTGATGTCTTGAGGATCAAAGAGAGGCATGGTGGGGGTGCTCCCTAAGAAGTCAGCAAAGTGAGCAAGGCAATGAGCGTGAATAGCCTCACGGGTTTCAAATTTTTCGCCAGACGGGCCAATTAAGAGATGAATATGATTCTGAGAACGCCTTGTAGCCATAATTTTGTGAAAGTAGTGAGAACCACAGTCACCAACATTCAGCCATGATATGTTAGATCTCTGAAATAGGAACACTTGCTCTGCGTTGAGGAGAATGCCCAGTTTTCTTTGTGCTTCAGCCTCTGCTTCAGCTAAAGCCACTGACGGGGAAGAAAGGAGATCCTGCTGAATTTGATTCAGACTTGTTTGAGCTTCTTCAGCACGTTTCTCCAGGTTTGAGTAATGGTCTCTGTTAAAAGATCTTATCGGGTTCTTAAGAGCTTTGAGCTTTTTCGAGACTCGGAACATTTCAGAACCCACAATATTTGTAGAAAACCAGAGCCAGGCGATCATTGGCAGGAACTCACCATCCAAGAGTAGGAAGTTGTAGAATCTGAATGGGATTCGGTGCTTAGACTTAGCAGACTCCAAAATGACTGACATAGACGTGTGATCAGAGAACTGTGGAGGTCCAAAAACTCCAAGAGAAGATGGGAATTGGACAAGCCACTGGTCATTTACCAATATACGATCTAGCTTCTTTCCGATGGGGTTGGCTTTTTTGACTGTTCCACCATGAGAAAGTTGGTCCAGTGTAGCTGAGATCAGATAGCGCAGCATCTGAAATACATTCCTGGAACTCCCTGGTTTTCCTGTCTACATTAAGGGTAGGCGGTCTTGAGTGTTCCTGGGGTTTTAAAATCTGGTTGAAGTCTCCAACAAGAAGCCAGGATTTCCCTTGCACTTCTGAATGAGTTGAGATGCAAATGATCTCAGACCACAGTTCTTTTCGAATATCTTCATCAGTAGAAGCGTAGATACAAGAAACGATGACCGGAGATAGATAGCCCGGGTGCTTGACAAGGCAAGTGATCATCTGAAGGGATTTTTGAATAATCGAGACCTGGAGTGAAGGATGCCACAAAATCCATATTTTACCCAACTCAGAAAACTCGTAATTACCATCAAAACCCCAACCGGGTAAGAGGGAGGTAACAAACTTATTCTGCTTAATCCGCTGTACATGTGTCTCAAGAAGACACCCAAAAGATGGTCTATGCTGCTTGAACCATTTTTTAAATCCAGTACGGTGGTTGACCTTATTAAATCCCCGTACATTCCAGCCAAAAAGATCTATATACATAAAAATTACTTGTTTTTGGGGCCCCTGCCCCTGTCCTTCTTCTTCTGGCGAGAGGAGATTACATCCTGAAAGCCAGAGTCATCGCTAAACTGTGAATCTGTTGAGTCCAAATCGGAAGAGTCCGACTCCGCTGGTGATGTTTCTGAGTTCACAGGATCAGGAGGGTCTGCGGAGCCCAGGCTACGTGTACCCACGGGGAGACTAGCTTCTCCTTTCTCCATGCTATTGAAAGACGCTTTTGAGCTCTTCAGAGAGGAGGTAGGAGGCTGGAGATCGTTTGCTCCCTTAGTGTTTGTCCTGACTTCTTTAGAGTTGTGTACAGGTCTCTGATTATTTACTGACTTAGCTGGTGACTTGTCTTTTGAGCGAGTGCAGTCAGATTGTTGATGACTGGTTGATTTGCAAGCTTTGCAAGTGATGGGGGCTTTTTTACAGCGCTTGAGAGAGTGACCGGCCTCTTTACAGAACGAACACACTGGAGGCATCCAGGGACTTGATACCCGAATCCTTCTAATCTCTCCTGATTCAAACCTGGCGTTCACCGCTTCCGGTAGAGGCACTCTGGGGTCTATGATGGTAAAGACTTTAGCCACTTCCAGGTTCGTTTTATTTGCCGTATGGGGATGTAGGAATTTTGGATCTCCTACCTGACTGGCAATATGCTCAAGTGCTTCTTCGTTGAAGAATTGCAGAGGAACATCACGTAACTCCAGCCAGATTGGTGCTGAAGTTAGCTCAGGTTTAACTGGAACGATCCCCGGTTCCCACTTAGCGACAAACATTGTTTGACCTTCTATTTGCCATAGACATTGCTTCAAGACATGAGCTCGGGTTGAGGCATTCGGAATTCTGAAAAGAAAAGCGAAGCCTTCCATTTTAGAGACGGTGATGTCCCTAAACTGTTTACTCCAGATGCCGTTAACTATCTTCTGAATAGTGCCCTGAGACGGTGGATCAGAGTAGAATTGCCCAATGATGAAACTGTCCCAAGACCCTCTGTTCTTCACGATGACAGAATTTGGAATAGTGACACAAGACTCTCCTGATGGAAGCATAAAGCTATCACCTTTTCTCTGCAACTTCTTCATGTTTCCTTTGAATAAACCAGTCCAGAGATCCGGCTTTGTTGATGTTGTGGTATTCTGGCTTTCCTTTTCCTCTCCCGTAGTGGGTGAAGATTTGGTAGCCACTGGAGGTTCGAGAACCCCTGTTACTCCAAGGGTTGGAGCCTCCTTTGCAGGGACAAGGTTGGAGTTGATGGGAGAGATCTCTCCTTCCTCCTTCTCGTCGCAGAGGGGTGTTGTGCCTGGGTCAGTCACCGTAGCAACCTTCGCAGAATTCACTGAAACAACAGTGATTGGTTTTTCAGATCCAGAAGTTAGGTCTGAAGTCGGGTCCTGGAGCTTGCTCGCAGAAGCCGTGATTTGTGAGGCGCTAGCCTCCTCAGTAACATGGGAGGCGATGGTGAAATCGACAGCCATAGGTGTGCCATTCTCAGTCGAAACTTGAGTGTGAGCACCTAAAGGAAACTTTGGAGGAGAGGACTTTTTGGGAGCCTTTCTCTTCCCCATCGTGGAAACAGATATTGAGCGGCCTAGGGCTTTAACCGGCGTCACTATAACAGAAAACGCGGCACTTTGTAGATTAGGGATTTGAAACAGTGTTTTAGAGAGAGAGCGTCATTTCATTTCTGTGGTTCACTGTTTTTACATCTACAACATACCTAATCAATTCCTCTAATATGTGTTTTCTGCTCGAAGATTGGAACACTTTCGGATTTCAGTTACCGTAGCCAAATATTTAGGAATTCCAAACTTGTTAAACAGTATATTGGTCAAAATATCTTCTTTTTTTTTAATATATATTGGTCAAGATATCTTTGTTGTTATAAAAATAGAGAATTTATATTGGTCAAGAATTATGAAAAGAATCTCTGTTTTCTTTAGTATATGCATCATTTTCCATGTTTGCTTAAGCAATGTATCCATATTTTAGTCACCTTCTCACTTTTTTCCGCGTTTATGTAAAAAAAATATAGTCACATACATATAAATATAAATGCATATATGTATATAACTCTGTATATATAATTTTAGTCAACAGTATATACCATTATGATCCTATATATAGTAATAAACGATTACTTAATGTAAAAATAAACGTTCGCCATACATTGCAATGATTGTCAAGTCAATATCTAAAGTTTGGAAGAATTGTTGAAACAAACAAAAGGTAGAAAAGTGTAAGGTAGCTTTCTATTGCTGTGAACCTCAGCATTGTTAAAAGCTGCTTCTTATGGCTATACTTCTCTTGCCAGTCCCGTCTCTTTCTATTAATTAAACACTTCCCATGTGTTCGCATTCATCCTCTCTGCACATTATCCCCTTCATATTGCAAAGCAACCAAGTAACTAAGATCATCCGATAAGTTATAACTGGGTCCGTTTAGCCCAATCAGTTTTATCATATTTGTTACAGTGGGCTCAAATGTTTGGCCCCACAGATGACAAGTCCTCGAACTCTAACAATGCCCTACTTTTTTAGACAAGACGGTGTGGTGGGCTTTGAAAGAATGATCACCATTTCTCACCCTATGACAACTTTCATACATCACAAATTTACAATTCTCATATCATCATTAGCTCTTTTTCTCTCAACAGCATAAACTATCTCAACAGCATAAACTATTCATACCTAAGAAAATGTATATAGCTAAATTGGTGCAATACTGTCTACAAAAACGAAATAAACCGGTTAGATCCAAGTACTCCATGGAAGTTTGTTCGCTTTTATGTTGGTTGTACTAGTGACATGTGTGAAAACAATATTAGGTATAACTGATAAAAATACGGTAGATAAAAAATATTTGTAGTTTAGTCTCGATTAACAGTGTACAGATATAGCAGTAGCTGCATGAATATAATATTTTCCACAGTAAAAGTTAGATTATCCGTTTTTTTCTCTACATAAATGTTGTAATTGTAATTACAACTTTCGACATATGGGGAGAATAACTAATGGTTTTCACACACATTTATTTTGTAAATCAACAACACGATATCGATGGACCTATTGAGTATATAATAGTTGAAGTTGTGAAACAAACCAAAACCCCTCAAGATGGTTCAGTTTTGATCGCTCTGCGACAATCTCCAGAGTTGATCGCTCAATGAGGGATCGTCTTCTGTCAATCCCGCAAGATGGTTCAATTTCTTTACTGCAGCTGTACTTTTCCATTGCATTCCTCCTGGATCCGCCTTAGAATCTCTTTAATCTTTCTTTAGTCTAAGTCCTTTTCCTTTTCCTCTTTTTTGTTTCTTTGTAATAAGTTGTTCAACAACAACATTGTATCCTTTTCAAAAAATGGTAAGCTTAACATGTTACCCTAATAAATAAATATAAAACAACAAAACCCCGATTCTTTCTGAACACTCCATAAATCAAGTTTTTTCAGTATATGATAAGAAGGCAATATTTAGAATATAATATCGAGTTAATTTAATGAACGGGATGATTTTGCCCATGTGATGTTGAGAAAGCACAAATATTATTGAACAAGATAAAATAAGAGTTAATCAACCACCAAGGATATCAGAGGAGTGGTTTTGAACTCGTTACCAGATTGGCGTATCTTCCCTCTCCTCTCTCTCTCTCTCTCTCGATCCTCTCTTCTCGTATCTCTCTCTCTCTCTCTCTCTCTTCTTCTCTCTCTCTCTCTCTCTCTCTTGTCCAAACACAAAAAATCCACTGTAAGCTCAAAAAAAGGAGCTTGGTCGGAATGAGAAACGAGGATGTGTTATGCACAATATAGGGAAGTGTGACTTGCTGTTACAAGTCGGTTATGAGATGATGACGTGTCAACGTCTCATTGGTTCCAAGATCTTACTTTGGCGTGTGAAGCAAAGAAATTGGAAGATTGGGCTTATCACAATATTAGGCGACTAGGGTATTGTGTTAAGGCTATTTAACCTGATTACTTGTGTAGATAAGGTTAGCCGTTTTTGATTGAAAAGCCAGAGCAAGAGGTTTGTTCTTGAGAGCTTAAGAAAGACAAGTACCGTGGGTGTATCTTGTGCTTTCTGTTTTGACAGATTAGGATTGGTCCGTCTTCAGTCGTGTGTGTGACTGAGAGTAATTCGGATTAAACAGATCTAGGAAGATTGTTTAACAGATTTCTAATATACAAGAAAGTGTTCTTGGTATCTTGTGTTTTAGTTCTATATTGGTAGTCCCTGAACTTTCATTTGGTATCAGAGCGGGAAACCTCTGTGTATCATACACTACTAACAGGTTGAGATCCTGCGATTTCATGGACACCATGAAGGAACTATTCGAATTCATAAACCCATTATGGGACAGCTGCAACTTTGGTCATTGGAAGGCAAGGATGCGACAGTTGATCAGAGGAATGAAATGACGGATGCGTGGACTGCAGTAGAAGAAGGGTGGTGGTCCGTGCCAACGATGATGATGATGACAAAACTCTTGCTCCAAAACAAAAAGAATCAGTGGACCTGATCCTGAAAAGGCAGATCAAATTCAACTCTAAAGCTCTTACCGCCATCTTCTCTTCGGTATTAGATCTGGATCAGTTCACAATCACTCCAGGGATGTGAGTCTGCTAAAAAGCTGGGATATTTTGACCAACCACTTTGAAGGAAATACCAGCGTGCGAAGAACAAGGATCGACACCTAGCTTCAAAGTTTGAAAATCTCCGCATGACTGATGATGAACCAATTGGATGGATATATCCAAGATCAGTGAACTTGCCAGTGAAGCCTCGGTTCTAGGAAGAAATATGATGAGAAGGATTTGTGGAAAAAGATTGTTAAGATGATGCCTCAACGGTCCACGGTTTGAAGCTTACACAAGCAGTACTGGATATAGCTGTCAACACAGATGAAATGAAGTTTGATCAATTGTCTGGTATCTTGAAGGTCCATGACCTGAGAAAGACCAATCAATGAACCACAAACTCTCAAAAGAGCATCGCCTTGTGTCAGACTCAAACGAACAGGACCGAGTCACGAAGATAGAAGAGAATTTGGGGTTATGGCTCGAAACTTCAACAAATTCATTAAGCGATGGAGAAAGGAGGAAACAGATCAAACTCGCGATTTCAGAGAACGACTCAGATCAAACAGCTCTCAAAACACCAGGCAAGACACGAAGAACTCTAAAAGAGAAGGGAGTACAATGTCATGAGTGTGAGGGGTATGGACACTTCGCAATGAGTGCCCACTAGCTAAACGCAAAGAACTCAAGTGTATTGACTGCAAGGGATTTGGACACACTCGAAGTGAATGTCCTAATAATCTGAAAAAGGACAAGTCACTTATGTGCTTCAGTGATACAGAGTCGGAGAGTGACAGCGACAGAGATGAGCTTCATCAAACTTCATGGCACTTGTCAGCAGGAAGAAGAACCAAAATTAGATTCAGGCATGAGAGAGAGGATGAGGATGATCTCAACAACGATCTTGAATCAGAATACAAGTCTCTTTCGACAAGTTTGCTGAA